>NW_023995546.1:0-112198 GCF_015586225.1 Lucilia sericata | reverse complement strand
AAGTACAAGTATTAAACATTTCTACATACGACTTCTTAATTTTAACTCGTCAATCATTTACGACAAGCTCCTCCTTCAACTCATCAGGAGTAGATAGAGTAGAGTAAGAATATGCGGTGTCCACAACCACTAGGATGTTAAAATGTAACAACTACGTTCAGTGACTGGCTGACTGAATGACTGACTACGTGAATTTCCTTTAGCATTAAAGACAATATTTTGTTTTATTTTATTTGTGTCAGAGTTTTATTAAGAAAAGCGACCGTTAATACAATTTGCAAGAATCATTCATTTTATTCATTCATTTATTGCTGGTCATACTTACCCGGACTGCATGCAGGACAATAGTCCACGAGTACTTAAGAGTACAGCATAAATGAAATAATTACTTTTTGCATACACACTTTTATATGTCCGGTATGTTTACTGGCTAGGTTTGGTTTAGCGGTTGGTTGCTTGGTTGGCAGTTTATATTACTAAACTGACTGATTGACCATCCAAACGACTGTCTTACGAATGATGATTTGTATTTACAATTATAAAACATGATAAAGTTTTTTAGCATTTTTCATTGTAATCTTCTTGATTTTTTATTATTTTTAAGGCACAGTGGTTTGAATGATGTCAAAAGATAATATTATCAACTGAAAAATAATTTTTCTGTTCAAGTTCAGTTCTAGTTCAGTTCTAGTTCAGTTCTAGTTCAGTTCTAGTTCAGTTCTAGTTCAGTTCTAGTTCAGTTCTAGTTCAGTTCTAGTTCAGTTCTAGTTCAGTTCTAGTTCAGTTCTAGTTCAGTTCTAGTTCAGTTCTAGTTCAGTTCTAGTTCAGTTCTAGTTCAGTTCTAGTTCAGTTCTAGTTCAGTTCTAGTTCAGTTCTAGTTCAGTTCTAGTTTAGTTCAGTTCTAGTTCAGTTCTAGTTCAGTTCTAGTTCAGTTCTAGTTCAGTTCTAGTTCAGTTCTATTTCAGTTCTAGTTCAATTCTAGTTCAGTTCTAGTTCAGTTCTAGTTCAGTTCTAGTTCAGTTCAAGTTCAGTTCTAGTTCAGTTCTAGTTCAGTTCTAGTTCAGTTCTAGTCCAGTTCTAGTCCAGTTCTAGTTCTGTTCTAGTCCAGTTGTAGATTTCATTTCTAGTTCAGTTTTTAGTTTCTAGAAAATTGACATTTTAATGTTCCTTTTAAATTACAGTGCAAAACGAAGTTAATGTACTTTGTAGACAGTTGTTGATAAAAATAAAATGAAAATGAAGTGCATGTACTCAGTTTCTGTTTAAATTCCAGCCGTGAGCAATAAGTTTGTATATTTATGCACATATGTATCTATATACAATTTATATTGTTTGCTGTTAAGCTTTTGTTACTTATAGTTTAAGTATTGACCATAATGAATAAAAAGACAAAAAAATATATAAAATACTGATTGCAGTAAGCAAGCAGACACTTAAACTCATACTTACATATATACATATATTTCAAGTTTAAGTAGGTACAAATGAATATCCTTAGTCATTTACAATAATGCAATACAAGTCGTCATCTTCATTCTCATTCTCATCATTTTGAATAGCAGCAGCGACAGCAGTAAGAGAAGCTGCATTGTCCAAAAACCAAAACACCCAGAGATCATTTCTACTGTGGCTATAGGTAGACACATCGCGTCGTCAGCATCTCAGTTCAGATCTGCAACTTTATCACATGATGTACAATGAGCAGTAAACATTGAAATGATATGAAAGTCTACTCGTAAAACTCATGCTGCATTTGTTATAAATTTTGCATGTTCTTTCTGCATGTCCATGTCTTAACCAATTGCTTGAGAATAAGGTATAAATAAACCTTATGATATTTTCGTACGCAATTTGGATGCGTCATGAAGGGAGGAAGAAAACGGCTGGTAATAAAATCTCATTTCGAGTGAATAATAAAAAAAATGCCATTTATTAAAGCATTAATAAGTGCGACGTTCATTTATGTGCACTTGCACTTGATGCCCGATTCTTTACTCTTTCTATCTCAGTTAGTTTTTGTCTGCATTACCTTCCGAAAATTGTATATACTTATGTACATATGTGAACAGTAACTTAATGGAACAGTTACTGAAGACTGGAAGGAGTGTGAAGTGAAAAAGGTTTTAATTTTAAACCTTCATCGTTACTACTAACAACTTACCAAATTGTTCGTATGCATATTTCATTACACAAAGTCAGAAATAAATATGACTGAGAATTAAATGTACACGTGAATAATATACGTAAATTCTACTTATTTATTGCATAAATACATGAACAAATTAACAGTTTAAAAAGTATTAAATGAAAAAAATATAAAAAGTTATGTTTGTAAAAACATTGTGAACTAGAAGTGAACTAGAACTGAACTAGAACTGAACTAGAACTGAACTAGAACTGAACTAGAACTGAACTAGAACTGAACTAGAACTGAACTAGAACTGAACTAGAACTGAACTAGAACTGAACTAGAACTGAACTACTGAACTAGAACTGAACTAGAACTGAACTAGAACTGAACTAACTAGAACTGAACTAGAACTGAACTAGAACTGAACTAGAACTGAACTAGAACTGAACTAGAACTGAACTAGAACTGAACTAGAACTGAACTAGAACTGAACTAGAACTGAACTAGAACTGAACTAGAACTGAACTAGAACTGAACTAGAACTGAACTAGAACTGAACTAGAACTGAACTAGAACTGAACTAGAACTGAACTAGAACTGAACTAGAACTGAACTAGAACTGAACTAGAACTGAACTAGAACTGAACTAGAACTGAACTAGAACTGAACTAGAACTGAACTAGAACTGAACTAGAACTGAACTAGAACTGAACTAGAACTGAACTAGAACTGAACTAGAACTGAACTAGAACTGAACTAGAACTGAACTAGAACTGAACTAGAACTGAACTAGAACTGAACTAGAACTGAACTAGAACTAGAACTGAACTAGAACTGAACTAGAACTGAACTAGAACTGAACTACTGAACTAGAACTGAACTAGAACTGAACTAGAACTGAACTAGAACTGAACTAGAACTGAACTAGAACTGAACTAGAACTGAACTAGAACTGAACTAGAACTGAACTAGAACTGAACTAGAACTGAACTAACTGAACTAGAACTGAACTAGAACTGAACTAGAACTGAACTAGAACTGAACTAGAACTGAACTAGAACTGAACTAGAACTGAACTAGAACTGAACTAGAACTGAACTAGAACTGAACTAGAACTGAACTAGAACTGAACTAGAACTGAACTAGAACTGAACTAGAACTGAACTAGAACTGAACTAGAAGAACTGAACTAGAACTGAACTAGAACTGAACTAGAACTGAACTAGAACTGAACTAGAACTGAACTAGAACTGAACTAGAACTGAACTAGAACTGAACTAGAACTGAACTAGAACTGAACTAGAACTGAACTAGAACTGAACTAGAACTGAACTAGAACTGAACTAGAACTGAACTAGAACTGAACTAGAACTGAACTAGAACTGAACTAGAACTGAACTAGAACTGAACTAGAACTGAACTAGAACTGAACTAGAACTGAACTAGGACTGAACTAGAACTAAACTAGAACTGAACTAGAACTGAACTAGAACTGAACTAGAACTGAACTAGAACTGAACTAGAACTGAACTAGAACTGAACTAGAACTGAACTAGAACTGAACTAGAACTGAACTAGAACTGAACTAGAACTGAACTAGAACTGAACTAGAACTGAACTAGAACTGAACTAGAACTAAACTAGAACTGAACTAGAACTGAACTAGAACTGAACTAGAACTGAACTAGAACTGAACTAGAACTAGAACTGAACTAGAACTGAACTAGAACTGAACTAGAACTGAACTAGAACTGAACTAGAACTGAACTAGAACTGAACTAGAACTGAACTAGAACTGAACTAGAACTGAACTAGAACTGAACTAGAACTGAACTAGAACTAGAACGACTAGAACTGAACTAGAACTGAACTAGAACTGAACTAGAACTGAACTAGAACTGACTAGAACTGAACTAGAACTGAACTAGAACTGAACTAGAACTGAACTAGAACTGAACTAGAACTGACTAGAACTGATGAACTAGAACTGAACTAGAACTGAACTAGGACTGAACTAGAACTAAACTAGAACTGAACTAGAACTGAACTAGAACTGAACTAGAACTGAACTAGAACTGAACTAGAACTGAACTAGAACTGAACTAGAACTGAACTAGAACTGAACTAGAACTGAACTAGAACTGAACTAGAACTGAACTAGAACTGAACTAGAACTGAACTAGAACTGAACTAGAACTGAACTAGAACTGAACTAGAACTGAACTAGAACTGAACTAGAACTGAACTAGAACTGAACTAGAACTGAACTAGAACTGAACTAGAACTGAACTAGAACTGAACTAGAACTGAACTAGAACTGAACTAGAACTGAACTAGAACTGAACTAGAACTTAACTAGAACTGAACTAGAACTGAACTAGAACTGAACTAGAACTGAACTAGAACTGAACTAGAACTGAACTAGAACTGAACTAGAACTGAACTAGAACTGAACTAGAACTGAACTAGAACTGAACTAGAACTGAACTAGAACTGAACTAGAACTGAACTAGAACCAAACTAGAGCCGAATTAGAGCTTAATTAGGTTTTATAGAATTGAATAAAATGAACTTAGTCATTACGCACTGAAATGGCCCTCTGCCAGTTAAGTATATTGTTCTTTACCTTATCAAAAGAATTCAATAAAATAATAATTTTCTGTATATTAATACACACCAACTTACATACCTTACATTTTCACACAACAAAAACTACACACAATATTTAATTTTTTGTCTTTCTTAAAAAATTTGCACTTTTATTTCAATGATCAAGTTCTTTTTAGTTGCAAGTTGTACGTGTGTATGAAAGGGTAATACATTTTGAATTTTAGTAATTTCAATATACTTGCCCAGTCATTTAGTTAGTTAGTCAGTCAGTCCAGTTTAGTCCAAAAATCGCCATACGCCAAGTCAAATAGCCCCACAGCCAGCCAACAAGCAGATTTCAGTTCAAATAAATGTTGTACTTAATGACTGCAATGAAATTTACTTTATAAACCGATAAAAATCCTCCAAGTTAAAGTATCTTTCCATACGTATGAATACATGGATTTTTTTGTTTTTTAATTTTTATTTATTCAGTCACATTAACTACAAACTGAAAAATGCACACACTCAACGACACTATACACCAGTTACTTACATTCGTAACCATAAATGCCAGTCTGTGTGTTCGAAGTTCGAGATACAATTTTAGTGTTTTGTGGCCAATTTCTATCTGTGGCTCTGTGTCGGTTTTAAGTATCCTGTGTACATTTATTTAGTTCTCTACGTAAAACTTCACTTTTGACCGTTAATGAGTTGCGTTCATTTTCATTATTTGTGAGTTGCATAAAAATTTAATTCATTTATTGTTTCTTTTATTTCTTTACGATTTTATTGTCAGTTTCTCATTTTATTGTGAGTCATTGTTGTTTGCGTTGGGTTCTTTTGTATTATAAAAAGGATACTTTTGTTAAGTACAGATTCTTTAAACTTATTTTGTACAGCGCAATAAAACAAAAATTATTGGTGCGATTTCAATATTTTAAAGATAATTTTTTTGTTCACTCTGTGCAAGATAAATTCAATCAACTTAATCGATGCCATTAAGGGTAATGTATCGAGATGTCTTAACTGGAAGGTCGATTGTATGTGTGTGTGTGTTGTTGTGACAATAATCCTTAGAGTGGTTAGTTGAGAAAATGTAAAGGCTGAGAATAAAATTCAGGGTTAGTCGAATAAAACTTATATAAAAGTAAATATGTTCCTATAATTCAGTTCTAGTTGAGTTCCAGTTCAGTTCTAGTACAGTTTCTAGTTCAGTTCTAGTTCAGTTTCTAGTTCAGTTCTAGTTCAGTTCTAGTAGTTTAGTTCTAGTTCAGTTCTAGTTCAGTTCTAGTTCAGTTCTAGTTCAGTTCTAGTTCAGTTCTAGTCAGTTCTAGTTCAGTTCTAGTTCAGTTAGTTCAGTTCTAGTTCAGTTCTAGTTCAGTTCTAGTTCAGTTCTAGTTCAGTTCTAGTTCAGTTCTAGTTCAGTTCTAGTTCAGTTCTAGTTCAGTTCTAGTTCAGTTCTAGTTCAGTTCTAGTTCAGTTCTAGTTCAGTTCTAGTTCAGTTCTAGTTCAGTTCTAGTTCAGTTCTAGTTCAGTTCTAGTTCAGTTCTAGTTCAGTTCTAGTTCAGTTCTAGTTCAGTTCTAGTTCAGTTCTAGTTCAGTTCTAGTTCAGTTCTAGTTCAGTTCTAGTTCAGTTCTAGTTCAGTTCTAGTTCAGTTCTAGTTCAGTTCTAGTTCAGTTCTAGTTCAGTTCTAGTTCAGTTCTAGTTCAGTTCTAGTTCAGTTCTAGTTCAGTTCTAGTTCAGTTCTAGTTCAGTTCTAGTTCAGTTCTAGTTCAGTTCTAGTTCAGTTCTAGTTCAGTTCTAGTTCAGTTCTAGTTCAGTTCTAGTTCAGTTCTAGTTCAGTTCTAGTTCAGTTCTAGTTCAGTTCTAGTTTTCTAGTTCAGTTCTAGTTCAGTTCTAGTTCAGTTCTAGTTCAGTTCTAGTTCAGTTCTAGTTCAGTTCTAGTTCAGTTCTAGTTCAGTTCTAGTTCAGTTCTAGTTCAGTTCTAGTTCAGTTCTAGTTCAGTTCTAGTTCAGTTCTAGTTCAGTTCTAGTTCAGTTCTAGTTCAGTTCTAGTTCAGTTCTAGTTCAGTTCTAGTTCAGTTCTAGTTCAGTTCTAGTTCAGTTCTAGTTCAGTTCTAGTTCAGTTCTAGTTCAGTTCTAGTTCAGTTCTAGTTCAGTTCTAGTTCAGTTCTAGTTCAGTTCTAGTTCAGTTCTAGTTCAGTTCTAGTTCAGTTCTAGTTCAGTTCTAGTTCAGTTCTAGTTCAGTTCTAGTTCAGTTCTAGTTCAGTTCTAGTTCAGTTCTAGTTCAGTTCTAGTTCAGTTCTAGTTCAGTTCTAGTTCAGTTCTAGTTCAGTTCTAGTTCAGTTCTAGTTCTAGTTCAGTTCTAGTTCAGTTCTAGTTCAGTTCTAGTTCAGTTCTAGTTCAGTTCTAGTTCAGTTCTAGTTCAGTTCTAGTTCGGATCTCGTTTGGTTCTAGTTCAGTTCTGAAAAATGTCTGCTTTAAGATTAGTATGTATAGGTTCAATAATTATCATTATTTCATTAGTTATTTATAATACCCACGAATCGCATGATAAATATTTTCAAGGCCAAACCTTTATGACAGTGAAACTCTTTCCAAGAAATACTATTAGGCGGCTTTAAATTTCCTTTACATCTCAAGACACAAATGACACTTACAACATTTTTATAATACGAAAGAAAAAAAATCAAGTCAATCAATTTAAATAGCCCTATAACAACACTTTGCTTCTAAAAATAACACACAATTAAACAAATTTGTTCGGTATCTTTTAAACGCAATCAAATTCATAATATATTCAATATTTCGCTTTCAATTTCCTGTCATTTCGTATCGACAACAGCCACAACTAGCACTTCCTTTGAAACTCGAAAAAAAAAAATAAAAATTATAGAAACAATAAATTTTGCAAGAAATAAACCGAAAATAAAACTAAAGAATTAAATTATAAATAATATTAATAATACATATCTGAACATTATGCAAACAAATAAGATAATAAATATTCCTAATAAACTTCACATGTCATACACGTTCTTACACTCATTCAATTGCATGTACATATGTATGTAGTATCTGCAACAACGTGCAAAACAAATTGTTGTTAAACATCAATCGAACAAAGGAACTTAGTACTCAAATGGATACGTACATATACACATACATAAGTGTTAGCTCTTTCACAAGCAATAAACTCTAAAGTAACCCAATGTGATTAGTGGCAACAGCAGCAACCAGCAGTTTTTTGTTCTGTATAATTTTAATGAAATTCATATTTTATGGACATTAAAGACGCGCAAAAAGTCATAAGTACACGTTCTGTTGATTTTTTTGGTTTCTTGTGTATTTTTTTTTTTTTTTGGTCTATTGATGATATCAACTTTTATAGCCAAAGAATGTATGTATGATGATGATGACATATTTAAATGACAAACATCAAATGTACAACAACAAAACAACAGTAGTTACTTTAACCAAGTATGTATATATTTATACTTGTTGTACAATAATTGACAACATATTGGCGCTTTGATGTCCCTGATTTTATTTTTGCGCATCCGCACATCAATGTTACGTTTGTGACATTGAAAATATTTATGCGAAAGAAATGTAATAAAATATTTGCTAATTTTTAGGAAAGAAATTTACATTCGAAACTTAAGTTTGTATTATATTGTCTTATCTAATATGTTTCCTGATTTTAAAATTTAAGGATTTTTTATCCCAACAGATTTCTTTCTTGCATGATAACTGTACTGTTTATTGTTAAGATTTCAATATATACCTGAAGTGAATCCTTCGATATCGTACCAAAAATGACTATTGTACACGATGAAATATTTAAATATTCCCTCGTAAAAATTCCGTCCGAGAATTTTATTTCACGTTCTCTTCTTTCATTTATAAACCATGAGCACTCAAAGAATATATGTTATGCATCCTCGTTCATATTACAATTTGGACAATATGGGTCATTCTCACGGCCAAAACGATGCTGGTATGCTTTTAAGCATCTATGTCCACTGAGGAATTGTGTAGGGAAGTAGTCCAGATCACCATGTCTCGGTTCTATACAAGTACCATCATCGGGAATAATTTCCCATGTCCATCTACCTTTGCTAGATATTGACCATTGTCTTTGCCATTTATGTATACTTGCATTTCTTGCAAGCTAACGTACAGATTCAGCTACTGAATCAATTCTGGATTCAAATATTTCTTGCGCCTCCTTAGCTTGTAGCTCAATTGGCATGATACCTAATACGTAGACATGCCAATCTGACTACAGAAGCAATTTTATTTCGTTATGAGCGAAACTTTGTTCATTCTGCCCATATGGGAGTAGCATACATCATTATACTCCTTACAACCCCTGCAAGAAGATTTCTAAGCAGGTACTTAGGACCTCTTGTATTTGGCATTATACGCAGAGTGCAGTACACAATAGTGTAAGAAATGCTTTCTCTGGCTCTTCGACCACTTATAAGAACTGCCTCAGTTTTTTCGATCTGCTAAAGTCAGTCCCATTGAGTCTAGCCATGTTCGGACAAAATGGATGCTACTATTTGTTATAGTTGTTGCTTCTTCAGTGTACTTTGCCACAGCTATAAGTGCTATATCATAACCGAAATCGACAAATATCACATTTTCTGGCAGTTTTATTCGTAAAACTCCATCATACATTATATTCCAAAGTAATGGACCAAGAACCGAACCTTGCGGTATGCCTCCTGTAACTTTGTCCATGTAGTAAGCATGTATTGAACATTTTAATGAGTTGCTCGGGGAAATCTTTTGCAACTTTCTTTAAAACAATGTTAGGTATTCTGTCGGGTCCTGGGGATTTTCTGTCCTGGAATTTTGAGGCGGCTAGTTATATTTCATCTGGTGTAACCGGTGGGAAATCAAGTATTTCATCAGGAATATTGTGTTCCCAATAGTTTGTTCCCTTGTTTGAAAATAGATGTTTCACTATTTTCTCCAATACCCAAGGCTCTAGGGTAATATAGTCTAGCCTATAGTCTAGTCTATAGTATAGCCTATAGTCTAGCCTATAGTCTTGCCTATAGTCTAGTCTACAGTCTAGTCTATAGTCTAGTCTATAGTCTAGTCTGTAGTCTAGTCTGTAGTATAGTCTATAGTATAGTCTATAGTCTAGTCTATAGTCTAGTCTATAGTCCAGTCTATAGTCTAGTCTATAGTCTAGTCTATAGTCCAGTCTATAGTCTAGTCTATAGTCTAGTCTATAGTCCAGTCTATAATCTAGTCTATAGTCTAGTCTATAGTCTAGTCTATAGTCTAGTCTATATTCTAGTCTATAGTCTAGTCTATATTCCAGTCTATAGTCTAGTCTATAGTCTAGTCTATAGTCTAGTCTATGGTCTAGTCTATAGTCTAGTCTATAGTCTAGTCTATAGTCTAGTCTATAGTCTAGTTTATAGTCTAGTCTATTGTCTAGTCTATAGTCTAGTCTATAGTCCAGTCTATAATCCAGTCTATAATCCAGTCTAGTCTATAGTCAAGTCTATAGTCTATTCTATAGTCAAGTCTATAGTCTATTCTATAGTCTAGTCTATAGTCTAGTCTATAGTCTAGTCTATAGTCTAGTCTATAGTCTAGTCTATAGTCTAGTCTATAGTCTAGTCTATAGTCTAGTCTATAGTCTAGTCTATAGTCTAGTCTATAATCTAGTCTATAGTAAAGTCTATAGTCTAGTCTATAGTCTAGTCTATAGTCTAGTCTATAGTCTAGTCTACAGTCTAGTCTATAGTCTAGTCTATAGTCTAGTCTATAGTCTCGTCTATAATCTAGTCTATAGTCTAGTCTATAGTCTTGTCTATAGTCTTGTCTATAGTCTAGTCTATAGTCTAGTCTATAGTCTAGTCTATATTCTAGTCTATAGTCTAGTCTATAGTGTAGTCTATAGTCTAGTCTACAGTCTAGTCTATAGTCTAGTCTATAGTCTAGTCTTGTCTAGTCTAGTCTAGTCTAGTCTAGTCTAGTCTAGTCTAGTCTAGTCTAGTCTAGTCTGGTCTAGTCTAGTCTATAGTCTAGTCTATAGTCTAGTCTATAGTCGAGTCTATAGTCGAGTCTATAGTCGAGTCTATAGTCTAGTCTATAGTATAGTCTATAGTCGTAAATACTTTTTTCTGAAAAATTGTCTGTAGTATATAGTATAGTGTATAATCTAGTGTGTAGTCTAGTCTATAGTCGAGTCTATAATTGAGTCTGTAGTATAGTCTATAGTATAGTCTATACTCTAGTCTATAGTCTAGTCTTTACTCTAGTCTATATGCTGATCTATAGTGCAGTCTACAGTCTAGTTTATAGTTTAGTCTTTAGTCTAGTCAATAGACTGGTCTATAGTCTACTCCTATTTTCAAAATGATTTCAATACGTTCACTTGTTGTTCTCAACCGATTTTTACGAATCAGATCAAACATTCTTTTGATAGGCAGTAGTTATCTCGATATCGGTAATTGTTATTATAAAGTTGTATGACATATTAAAGTTCAATACTACCAAAGTAGCGCAAAATAAAAAAATTAATTCATTTAATTTATTATTTAATACTCACGATGTACTTAAACTTCCACATACCTACCTAAGTATCTACATATTGTGTACACACATATGGGCAATTTCATGTCAAGTGACCCAACTCAAAAAATTGATTTTGATATAATTTGCACCAAGGTTAGTACTATTGGATAGTAGGCCAAAGTGTTCAACTTTGACCCCCTCTAACGCCGGCCGTTCTTGACCGCTAGAGCTGAAAATTCTGTTCTACTATCCAATAGTACTAACCTTAGTGCAAATTTCGTCAAATTTCGTCGATTTTAGAAGTTGGGTAACTTTACACGAAATTACCCATACTTATACTTATTTATAGTAACTACGTATATGGTTATGATCGAAGGTAGGGGCAAAAAAATCAGCGACAACACCAAATATGAAATTCATAAGTTGTACAACACACTCATCATACAATTTATGAACACACATCATAAATACTTTTAACAAGTCATGAAATTACAATTTAATGCATCACCGTAAAAATTAACGTGTTCGACATATAAAAATTCAATACACAGCAAGCAGAGTCATACTTACACACACGCCAGCAAACGTTAATATTTTTTTTAATAATAATTTTTATTCTAACGAATTCTTTTAAATAATAATTTCAACAATTCAAATTAAATGGAAAAAGAATTATTATTTTTTTTAAGTTTTTGCAAAAAAGTAACGAAAATTCAATTGTGCAGAAGAAGAGAAAGAAGAAACTTAACTTAAAACGTATGACAGACAATCGAATCAACGAACCAAGCAGCCAACCAACCACCTGTTTAATATTCCAATTAACCAATGGCGGTCTAATTATTTATTACTTTCATTGACAATTATTGACTTTTAATTTGTGACGATGTGCAATGAATTAATAACTGGTATTTTTTTTTTAAATTTTGTTTTCAATTTCGTTAAAGTTTCATTTGTGTAGCAGCAAGAAAAAAGAAAATAATTTTTTTGAATTTTAAAAATATCAGTACATTTAACAAGTTGGTAATAGTTTTGATTTTCTTAAGGGCTTAAATGAGCATTGGTAAGAAAAGAAGTTGTTTTAAAAGGATTTGAAAGTTTAGTAGAAATCAGTCGATATCGATTGACATTCAAGTTGTTTGACTGTTTACACCTGAGCTGTGGTTTAACCCTATGTAAAGTTGAAATTACGACTAGAGTCTTATAAATTAGTTTTATGCATCCAGTATAATTTATACTGTTAAGCATAGTAAACATTAGTCCATATTTGACCCAACATAGAGCCGCTTTCCCAATTGACTTTAGATTAAGAATAAATGTTTTTATATACAATTCGGCATAGACGATTTTAAAAATCTTACTGAATCCATTTTTAAATATTTCCCTTTAATTTCTTTTCATATAAAATTTACCCAATTTTGTTTGTTTTCATTACATAGTTCTCTTTTACCCGTTTCATAACAGTCGAATTATTTTCGTGTGCACATTTTAGGGACTCTTATTGAGCTCGAAAAAAACACACAAAACTGACAACGCAGGAAAAATAAAATTCTGAAACTGAAACATGCAAAAACAAATGCAACTTTAAGTTGTTTTGCCACATTTAATCGTCGTCGTCTGATAAATGTCTACATTGCTAAAACAACAACAACAACCATGTGACAAATAATATGAATTTTTAGTTTATATTTACGGGTATGATTGCAAATGTTTATTGTACCAAAAAAAAATTAACAAAAAAATTTAAAACGCGTATTTCATACATTACACTGTAAGTGATTAGAATAAGTAAAATTTAGTTTTAGATTTATGTCTGAAACTGGAACATATCACTTAACGCACAAAACTAAACCGCTGGACTTTTTATGGATATGACTTCACTGACGTACATATATTAATAATTATACCCTACACCACTTCAGTGGGGAGGGTATATTGGGTTTGTACTGATGTTTGTAACGCACAATAATATTGGTCCTATTATACCTACCTTAAAGTATACCAATCGGCTTAGAATCATTTTCTAAGTAGATTTAGGTATGTCCGTCCGTCTGTCCGTCCATGTAAACCTTGTACTCAAACTACAGGTCGAAATTTTGAAGATAATTCAATGAAATTTGGAACACGATCTTCTATGGTACCGGAGGAGAAGCCTATTGAAACTGGTTAACATCGGTCTATTATTTCACCTAGCCCCCATACAACTTAACCCAACGAATAGGGCTTTTAAGTTCATAATTATGTTTCATATACTCGTATCCTTGATGACCTTCATGAATTTTATAATTATAGGGTCTCATTTGAACATAACCCCTATACAAAGCCCCCTTCAAAATTTGACTTAAATGTTCCAAATTTTATTCAGCAATAAATGGCTTAAGTATATCTGAGGCAAGGTACACATTTTATTTTTGTAGCAGGTGTAGGGTATTATATGGTCGGCCTCGCCCGGCTATAATTTCTTAATTGTTTTTTTGATGCAAAATGGAAAAAGTGTTTTCGAAGGATATCGCAGGATATTATCGTTTTTAGCATGCATTGTCATCAAAAAAAATCATTTACTGTAGCTATGAACTCAAAATTACGCTCTAAATCGAGTAAAATATAATAAAAATCTTGGGAAACCGGTGTCCCGTATAAGATCATAACAAAACCTTCGGCTTAATAAACGAGATGTTGTTGTCATCATATCGTCATTTCCGTTTAATTTACAACATTGTTGCCCAAAATATGTAGACATATAGAAGGATAATACATTTATGATTGGAATCAATAAAGTTACTAACACTAACTTCTTTTCTTCTCTTTTTAACTTAATCAGTGATCAAAATTGTGACAGTTAAAGAGCGCTCTAGCTTGTTTCCACATGTACATACATACATACCAGGCCGAGAGCTCATTTATCACCCTCTGACGAGTCTGATATGAAGATTCCAAACGAAGTGATAAAAATTGTGACAGTTAAAGAGCGATCTTTCTTATGCTTGTATCCACATGCACATACCAGTACGAAAGCTCATTTATTACTCTCTGACGATGAATCTTCCAAACGAAGTGAAAATCCTCTCATGAAAATGTTTTATTTTTTTTCTCAGAGCAGATATTTATTATCTTAGAACGCCAACTGAAATATCATATGTGATGCCAGTGTCATTTTGCTTAGTTTGGGAACCAGTTCAGCAGAACAAAGAATACATTGTAGAGCCTTAACCGTAGAGTTTTTAAAATCCATTACATTTTCCAACTACACTGTAAGCTAGAGATGACCTTCACTTTGTATTCCTTTAAGACTTACAAAGAAGTTGGGACATAGAAGGTAACAACCGTGCTGACACTCTAGCTAAAGGCGGAAGTACTCTATAAGTGAATGAGTTTGGCTGCAACATCGACATACCTTAACAACTTATTGCAGACAAATTGCAATCGATCGCGAACAGAAGATGGAAAAATGAACCCACCAGCTTAGAAACCAGGAAAACCTGTCAAGAACCAATCTCAGAAACCTTATCGCGGTCATAACTAGACACTAGCCACTGGGTATTCAAGCGCAGAGGCTACCACTTCCTTCATACAACGATTTCTGTACCAGCTGCAATTATGAAGAGGAAAATTAAAGTACAGAGCATTTTCTCTGCCATTGCCCCGCTTTTGTCGCCTTAAGAAGACAAATGTTTAGTCGACGAACAATCGTAGATGAAACCTGCTTATCAAATGAACATCTCGTAAAGATCAACAACTTCATTCGGAGGACCAAAAGTCTGAAATAATTAGCCCACTTCCTTAGGACAATTGGTAAAGTGTTAATGACATGGTAACACATCGGGACTAATCTGAAACCAAGTTAGCTTTGCCTCAGGCGGCTGCCAAATTAGCATAACCTACAAATGAACATCTGGTAAAGTTCAACAACTTCATTCGGAGGACCAAAAGGCTGAAATAATTAGCCCACTTCCTTAGGACAATTGGTAAGGTGTTAAAGACATGGTAACACAACGGTACTAATCTGAAACCAAGTTAGCTTTGCCTCTGCCAAATTAACCTAACCTTCAAAGAACACTCTGGTGACAATTTTTATGCACAGCTTTGTCACTTTCTTTAAGTACCTAAGCTCTATATTATTTCTCTCCAAAAAGGGTTACCCTACGCGGATTCTGATCAACAATTTTCCGATGTTACGTAAAGCTTTTACTTTTCTAAAATTTGCCCTATTCACTTGTCTTGCATTGTAAATATGTACCTACGTATGTGTGTATGTTGTTCATGTCCTGTTCCAGACTTGCAACATATGACGTCCATTTGTATTTAGTCGTGTGTTCTTTAGTCTTTTTTTTTCTCGCATTTATTCCAGCATTTGCACTTTGAGGGAACTTTAAGGTTTGAGTACTTGTACTTTTAAATAAATATTTTTGTTTTTTAAGCTATCGTTATTTTAAAAAGCATGAGATAAATTTAAAAATTTGTTTATAGACACTGAGAGAAATTAAGGAACAATCAAAATGGGAATTTGGTCATGTAGGTGACGCTGGTGTCGGCACTAAATTGAACCGTAAGTGGACCTATTATTAGATACAAATTCTATAAGTTATGTTTGTAATTATAAACTTCAAACATTTTAAAAAACTTTAAATAATTTTCTTCAAATTGGGTATATAGGAGCCATAACTAATTCTGAACCGATCATTTGAGAATGCCTTGTTATTATTTTGTTTATGCAATAATTGACCATAATCATCATTGATTTTCTCTCAGTGTACTAATATTCAATTGCCTGCGTGCAAAGTATTGTTATTGCTGCTGCTGCTGTTGTTGTTGTTATTATTTGGTTGTTTGCAAAAATATGTTTCTTATTTTAAAATTCAAACACCATTCCGTACTTCCTATGCTTAAAGCGATTCTACGTACATAAACAAATACGTACTTCTATACACAACGATACAGACATGTTGCTTGTGTTGTTTTTGTTTTGTTGCTGCAATAAAACTAAAAATATAAATAAAAGACAACAACAACAAGACCTCAAAAAAAAGGAGAAAAAAATATTGTATACAAATTTACAAAAAATAAACAAACGATACGTTTTAAACTTAACCTTGACTTTGAAAATTGTTTTGAACAAAAAAAAAAAGACAACCAACCACACTAGCAGCAACCCACAGCAACTATACAACAACAAATATCATAAACAAACCACAAATACATTGGCAGCAACACACCACAAACAACATTCTCATCATATTCATTTTAACGGACTCGCAATTTTTATTATTATTAAAGGAACATTACGCGAAATTTACCAAACAACTTCGACAAAAAAAAAAAAACTAAAGACAGCAAGCATATTTTTAATTTTAATGAAAAGATGAAGACAGTAAAATTTTAGCGTATAAACTTTTAAAATAATAAAAGGAAAAAAAATAACAAACATATTTTGAAGTTAAACTAATTAATGAGGTATAAATGAATGATTCTAAAATTTTGTATAATTCACTTTTTTGATATTTAGTTTAAATATTGGAGTTTTATGATAAATAATTACTAACATGTTTCGTGAGAAACTGTTTGGAGTTTTAATAATGCATTTGTTCAGTTTAATTGTATACTTTAGCATCAATTATTTGGATTTGGAATTTAAAAAAGAATTTTGGGGAATTCATAATAGCGGAGATATGTATTAAAAGTAATGACAAGCTACGATTCCAAAAAACAGTTCATAGTCTTTTTAGATTAGAGACTATATCATTGACTAGTTTATGAAGAAGTCAACACAGAAATGGGAATTGCCAATATATATTACATATTACAAAGTTCTGGAGGAACTATATTCGTTATAATAGTAATATTATAGACTATTTATCGGGCTAGTCCAAAAACCAGTCAATAATGTGTAGACTTATCAGTCTTATTAGTCTTTAAACTAGTCAATATACTTACTAGTAATTAGATTAGTAAATAGCTTAGTTCACAATCTAGTAGATTAATCAATATATTAATAGACTAAATCATAGGCTAGTCAACGGACCCGTCCATAGTCAATGGACTTGTCCATAAACTAGAAAATATGATACTCCAATAACTTATTAAATGGGTAATAGACTAGACATCGAACTAGTCCATCGACTAATACTTAAACAGAACATTTGCCTAGTCAATTGGCCAATCCATTGACTAGATCATTAACTAGTTAATAGGCTAGACCATGGATAAATCTGTAGTCTAATCCATAGACTGTATAATAGTCTAACAATAGACCAATACATAGATTAAATAGTATAATATACTAGGTAATTGCCTAGTCAGTAGCCTAGTTCACAAACTAGTCAATAGACTCCATCCAAATACTAGACAATAAACTAATACCTACACTATTCAATACTTGATAATATACTTGTTCATAAACAATCACAGACTATAAACTTGTCACTATACCAATCCATAGACTGTATCGTACAAATGTCAATAGACTAGGCGATATATTGGTAATTAGCCTAATCCATATAACTAGTCCTTTGACTAGACCATAAACTAATCAATGGAGTAGTCGAAGTATAAACTACTACTTATAGACTGGTCCAAAAACTAATCAAGAGTCTATAGACTGGCTAAGATACTAGACAATAAACCATTAAAAACTAATAACACGAAGTACTTCCAAAAGAATAACATATATCACCACTTCAAAAGTAGCACTAATTGAATTGTATTCTATAATACTACAATTTCACTTCCGAATAACTTCAAAAAAAAAAGACCATTAAAATTATTTCTTGAGAATGACTTCAGAAGTAGTTAATTTGGAATCAAATAAAAAGGACATCCTTCCTATGACAAGTCTGTGTTAAAATCATCACTTCTTCAGGTCTTTTTCAGTACTTCCATGCAGTAAATTCTAATTCTTTTTCACTTCTGTAGAAGTTCTTTTTTTGCTGGGTATATTATACCAAAGAATATTTATTACAAGAATACGCACCTCGACGTGCGGGTTGTTATGATTTACATGTATTCTTTATGTATAACGACCCGCTATTGACAATTTATCTTGTATGAGACGCACACTCTATAGTCTAAGCAATAGATTGGTTGAGAGACAAACTAGTTAATAGACTAGTCAACAGACCTGTTCAAATACTTAACAATAGACAGGTCCAAAGACTAGAGATTAGACTAGTCCATAGATGTTAGTCCATAAACTAATGATCGGAGAGGTCTCTAAAAGCCCACTGAGGTTTCCGGAAGAGATATTAGCAATAAATAATGTGTCGTAAAGTGAATTTCAGAAGGCATTCCTATATCAAGATTTGACATTTATGGGTCGATCCTTTCGGAATTTATTACCAGGATTTACTTATATTTTAGATTCATGCTGTAAAATATATTAACATGAGCATTATCTGGATTTTTAAAATATTTTAGAAGATAGTTTATATATGTAAGTGGTTGCATTGCTGATTTTAAATAGCAAGATGAAAGTATATTTGGTCGAATTTTTGGAAATTGGGTACTCGAAGATATCTGAAGTAGTGAGAAATATTCATATGTACATATGTATGCTTTTCTGCTGATGTTTGTAGCGCCCAAAAATATTGTTCCTACATCCACCTTAAAGTGGGTTTAGCATAGCTTAATCTGAATCGATTAAGCTATGTCCGTCTGTGTGTCCATGTAAACCTTGTGCACACTCTACAGGTCGTAATTTTCAAGATAATTTGATGAAATTTGATACATACTCTTCCAAGGATCCTAGAACGCACCGGAAACCCAAAATAGGGGTTTTATGATCATAATTATGTTAAATGTTTTAATATCTCTACCAAAATCGGCAAAACTTAGTTTAATATAAGTCTAAATGATACTGTCGAAAGTATTTATATAACACATTATTCGTAAGATCTTATTAGACTACTTCTATGTAATCCAGACGATATATAGTAGTTATTGAAAATAATGTTATTAGGTAAGTAATTACAATTGAAAGTCATTAACTAGATTTTGCTGTGTGGTATTATAGTCGATCATGCCTGACTAAATATTGAAATATCTTCTTTATACCTATTATTTAATAGCATTAATTTCATTACCCAATACGTCCAACCATCTTAGAATGCGATGCCAAATTATTAAGAATCAATTAATTAAATTCGAACATATTTAGTAGACTGATTATGTTAAAAATTATTTTAACAAAAAATACTTTTTTTCATTATATACCAATAATGTACTTACATTTAACTTATTTCGTAATATTTTTTCATTACTTTGTTTCCCTATTTCTATACTATCTATGATAATTTTAGCTTAGACAACAAATCTCTATATAAGAAAACCAATATAAAGTCTTAATAATAGCATGTTAAAACCAATACATACATACATAGTCAATTTAGTTCATTTATTTGTTTATTTTGTTTCAATAATTTCACTTAAAAAAAAGAAATAAAACTTTTTGTTATTTTTAATATATAATTTTATTATTATTGTTATTATTATTTTGTTTATTTGCAGATCAATAAAATGAGGACAACTTTTAGATTAAATTAAAAATAAATAAATATGAATGATTGAATGAATGTGAGAA
Organism: Lucilia sericata; assembly: GCF_015586225.1. NCBI lineage: Eukaryota > Metazoa > Arthropoda > Insecta > Diptera > Calliphoridae > Lucilia > Lucilia sericata. The sequence continues at coordinate 92,360 of NW_023995546.1, read as the reverse complement.
AGGAAAAAGTATTAAATGTATAAACAAATACACACAAATAATTTACATAACAAAAGAAGGTGATATTTTAGAAACGTAAATGAAAATAAAAAAAATCATTAAAAAATAATTAATTACTGATAAAAAATAATAATTATAACTAAACGATTAAAACAATAATATACACTCAGAGAAACTTTGCAGAACCAACAGGTATCTACTTTTTACTATTTATTATATTATTTATATAAATTAATTGGTTGCAAAAGTTTTTGGCTTTAATTCAAACGAAATTCTAAATAATTGTTTTTTAAGACTTAAAACTAATACAATTTAAATTAAATATTCTTACCTTAAAACACTTAAATAAGATTTCAAATTATATATAATAAAAACTTAAAACATCAACTTGATTTTTTTCGGTTTTAAAATTTTTGGCAATTTTTATTGTCTACTAAAAAAGAAAAGAAGAAAACAATATTAGACATTTGTTATTTAATTTATTCTGTTTCTGTATCGTGTGTAATAAATGAATCCTTGAAGGATGTTGTATGTGCGAGTGGGTTTTTTATTTTCGTTTGTTTTAACCTTAAGCTAAATTGAGCTGAATACTGTAGAAAACAATTTTGTTTTTTAGCTATGAGCCAAAGTGGTTGTGTTTTTTTTTCTTGCGATGGGTTTGTTTTTAAGTACTTTTTTCTCTGATATAACAATAGTGCACAATGGGGCGATACATGACGGAATGTTGTGAAATAGTTTCGCTCTGCGATTATAGACTATAGTCTGGGCTATAGACTATAGTCTCAACTATAGACTACAGTCTGGACTATAGACTATAGTCTGCACTGTAGAATCTAGCCTGAACTATAGACTATAGTCTGTACTATAGACTATAGTCTGTACTATAGACTATAGTCTGTACTATAGACTATAGTCTGTACTATAGACTATATAGTCTGGACTATAGTCTGGACTACAGACTGGACTACCCACTGGGCTATAGACTGCAGTCTGGACTAAAAACTGTAGTCTGAACTATAACTATAGTCTGGACTATAGACTATAGTCTACACTATAAACTATAGTATACACTATAAACTATAGTCTTGATTATAGAATATAGTCTTGACTATACTATAATCTACACTATATACTATAGTGTACACTATAGACTATAGTCTGGACTATTGAAAATAGTCTAGAATATAGACTAGAATAGTCTGGACTATAGACTATAGTCTGGACTATAGACTGTAGTTTGGACTACAGATTATAGTCTGGACTATAGACTATAGTCTGGACTATAGACTATAGTCTGGACTATAGACTATAGTCTGGACTATAGACTATAGTCTGGACTATAGACTATAGTCTGGACTACACTATAGTCTCGACTATAGACTATAGTCTGGACTATAGACTATAGTCTGGACTACAGACTATAGTCTGGACTATAGACTATAGTCTGGACTATAGACTATAGTCTGGACTATAGACTATAGTCTGGACTATAGACTATAGTCTGGACTATAGACTATATAGTACTGTCTAGACTATAGTCTAGTCTACAGTCTGGACTATAGTCTAGTCTATAATGTGGACTACAATCTAGTATATAGTATGGACTATAGTCTGGTCTATAGTCTGGACTATAGTCTGGTCTATAGTCTGGACTATAGTCTAGTCTATAGTCTGGACTATAGTCTAGTCTATAGTCTGGACTATAGTCTACTCTATAGCCTGGACTATAGTCTAGTCTATAGTCTGGACTATAGTCTAGTCTATAGCCTGGACTACAGTGTAGTCTATAGTCTGGACTATAGTCTAGTCTATAGTCTTTACTATAGTCTAGTCTATAGTCTGGGCTATAGTCTAGTCTATAGACTATATAGTCTGGACTATATTCTAGTCTATAGTCTGGACTATAGTCTAGTCTATAGTCTGGACTATAGTCTAGTCTATAATCTAGACTATAGTCTGGACTATAGTCTAGTCTATAGTCTGGACTATAGTCTAGTCTATAGTCTGGACTATAGTCTAGTCTATAATCTGGACTATATTCTGGATTAATGAACTTTATCTAACTAAACTATAGTCTGGACTATAAACTTTAGTCTGGAATCTAGAGTATAGTCTGTCCTATAATCTGGACTAAAGACTGAGTTATAAACTGTGGTCTGGACTATATAATGGGTGATATACTTTAGTCAGCACTATAGACTATAGTTTGGAACATAGACTCTGGACTATAGAATATAGTCTGAACAAAATATTTGAAAAACTAACCGACTTAATGATACCCAAATTTTGTTTAAATTTAACGATCTACCCAATTATTAAACCCATTGTGTTGTGGCATATTATTTTTCAAATGCTTTTAATGTTGCAACTTTGTGTTGAAGCATTACGGTATGATCGGCAGCATAACAAGGGCGTGTGTTCTACACTCATTGAGGGTTGTTAAAATTTTGTCTGGCGATCATTCATGGTCGCGACATGCCAGGCAGGTGGTGGTGTATTTATGGATCTTTTATTAAACTTAAAGCCAAATAATAATAAAACCTAAGCATAATTTAAAGAAGATATAAATAAAAAAAACTACAAAATTTTGAAGAAAAATTCACTAAGCTTACTTAGTTTAATCTAAAGTAAAAACCATGCAAAAAACAAATATTTTAATGATCATATGGCATGATTATTTCGATGCAAGACATAGTAAAAGTGACTTCTAAAGTGTAACAAATTCTTAACAATTTTATTCTAAAATTTTCTTGTTTGTTGTTTTCTTTGAAATCTAAGAAAAAAAATTACAGCAAGAAAAAAAAATAACTTCAATAAACCACCTGTTTCTTTTAGCAAAAATCACCGAAAATTTTACCGCTAACAGGCACAATAAGGATAATAATGTTAAACACATACGCATACGAGCATGAGTATGAGTAATATACTGTGAATTCGTCTTGTTTTTAGGACCATTGTTTTGGCACATGCTAAACTTAAGGCTAAACAGGATGTTTATTTTTTTCTTTATTCCTTTAATTTTGTTTTGTTTATAAGAATTGCTGTTAAAAGAAAAAATATTTTATCAGCCAGACACCGACAGCTGACTTTGTACGGGCACGAGTTATAGAGGATAACTAATCGTTTATTAAATGTAAGCAGCCAATTCAAGTTCAAATTAATTAAAATGTTGCTAAAAGTTGTGAAAATTTGTAAAAAATGATTTCAATACAAAGTATTTAACAAATGAAGATGCATTCAAATTGCAATTTCTTTTTAATTTGGTTTTACAAAATTTTGTAAGGATTATCTGTAACTGAATCATAGAATTAAACGCCATATTAGATCCTTTTAGCAAAAACTTAAATTGAAAAAAAGAAAATGATTGAGTTAAAAAACTATTAAAATCACTTTCCACTACTAGACTATAGACTAGACTATGGACTAGACTATATACTAGAATATAGATTAGACTATAGACAAGGCTATAGACAAGATTATAGACTAGACTATAGACTAGACCAGACTAGACTAAACTTGACTAGACTAGACCAGACTATTGACCAGACTATAGACTAGACTATAGACTAGACTATAAACTAGACTATGGACTAGACTATAGACTATACTATAAAATAGACTATAGAATAGACTATAAACTAGACTATGGACTAGACAATAGACTATACTATGGACTAGACTATGAGTAGACTATAGATTAGATTACAGACTAGACTATAGGCTAGACTAGACTATAGACTAGACTAGACTAGACTATAGACTACTAGACTATAGACTAGACTATAGACCTAGACTATAGACTAGACTATAGACTAGACTATAGACTAGACTATAGACTAGACTATAGACTAGACTATAGACTAGACTATAGAACTAGACTATAGACTAGACTATAGACTAGACTATAGACTAGACTATAGACTAGACTATAGACTAGACTATAGACTAGACTATAGACTAGACTATAGAACTAGACTATAGACCTATAGACTAGACTAGACTAGACTATAGACTAGACTATAGACTAGACTATAGACTAGACTATAGACTAGACTATAGACTAGACTAGACTAGACTATAGACTATAGACTATAGACTAGACTATAGACTAGACTATAGACTAGACTATAGACTAGACTATAGACTAGACTATAGACTAGACTATAGACTAGACTATAGACTAGACTATAGACTAGACTATAGACTAGACTATAGACTAGACTATAGACTAGACTATAGACTAGACTATAGACTAGACTATAGACTAGACTATAGACTAGACTATAGACTAGACTATAGACTAGACTATAGACTAGACTATAGACTAGACTATAGACTAGACTATAGACTAGACTATAGACTAGACTATAGACTAGACTATAGACTAGACTATAGACTAGACTATAGACTAGACTATAGACTAGACTATAGACTAGACTATAGACTAGACTATAGACTAGACTATAGACTAGACTATAGACTAGACTATAGACTAGACTATAGACTAGACTATAGACTAGACTATAGACTAGACTATAGACTAGACTATAGACTAGACTATAGACTAGACTATAGACTAGACTATAGACTAGACTATAGACTAGACTATAGACTAGACTATAGACTAGACTATAGACTAGACTAGACTAGACTATAGACTAGACTATAGACTAGACTATAGACTAGACTATAGACTAGACTATAGACTAGACTATAGACTAGACTATAGACTAGACTATAGACTAGACTATAGACTAGACTATAGACTAGACTATAGACTAGACTATAGACTAGACTATAGACTAGACTATAGACTAGACTATAGACTAGACTATAGACTAGACTATAGACTAGACTATAGACTAGACTATAGACTAGACTATAGACTAGACTATAGACTAGACTATAGACTAGACTATAGACTAGACTATAGACTAGACTATAGACTAGACTATAGACTAGACTATAGACTAGACTAGACAAGACTAGACTATAGACTAGACTATAGACTAGACTATAGACTAGACTATAGACTAGACTATAGACTAGACTATAGACTAGACTATAGACTAGACTATAGACTAGACTATAGACTAGACTATAGAGTTCCAAAAGACCAATTAACTCTCTTGGTTGTTAAGAAGGTTTTTATACTCAAACTGTTTCGTTTGAGTTCAAATAATTATCCTTAATCTGCCTTAAGTACTAGAAATTTTGCGATTAATCGCAAACTTATTTCTTACACTGTAGCTCGTATTCATAAATTTCTACAATTTATATTTGTAATAAATGTATGTATGTATTATGTGCCAAACATTTACGATTAGTCTGTACTTAACATTTCCCCAAACACCTAAAACTGCAAAAGAAATTGCAAAAAGATACGTTACATATTTGTATTATTTTTTGTAGGTCACGATTGTATAGTTTAATTGGTCGATTGTGCTTTTACAGCAGCTCACTGACAGACATCCTTTTGCGAATAAATGTACTTGTATGCGCGAGGGTTTGATTGTAGTGCAGCAGTATAAAGCAAGCGGGGGAAAAATCATAGAAGCTCATTACAAATGAGGAAACATAAAGAGAACAATTTCCTGTCATAAACTCACACAGGATTAAACGTAAATGATTTTTTTTTAATAATGAGAATTAATCTGTGAATTGTTTCAAGGAAAGTTATTGGAATATTTAAAAAAAATATATATATTTGTTTGAGCCTAGAACCAATTTTTTAAATTTTTGTGCCCATTATGAAAAATATAATCGGGAGCATTAAGTTTTTGAGTTATGTCCCTCCTTCTATTCGCCCAAAGAAAGGGGACATTTTCCTAAAATAATCTTTATCAAAACTATTTTGTGTTATGGGTCAAGAATCAAATTTTACTCAGAAAAATCTCCTACTTAGAGAATTAAATACACTTTAATTTCATTATAAATTATACGTATCAACAAAAACACATGCATCGCAATAAACTACCGATTGATTGCTAGTGTTGCAACTACATATAACGATGATGACTATACCTACGTTTACTTGTATGATGATGCTTTCATATAAAACTCTGATTTTATAACTTCAGGTCATGTCTGAGGAATATAAAATGTACCGTTATATAACAATATTCATCCCACAAAAAAATATCCAAATATATTAAAAAGCAATATTTATATAATATACATACACATGCACATTTATATTGATCTAAATTTTTAGTTAAATTCAAAGAAAATAGCAACAACAATATCATCATCATTCTGAGCAACTGGCCAAAAAAAGGGTAATTTTCTAAAGTAGAATATAGATACGATATTTGAAATTTTGTTGTTGTTTATATTGGCTGTATGGTACAAAAAAAATTTAACATTTTTGATGTGAAACCCATTATTAAATTAAGGCACACCATCGCATGTACTATATAATTATATTTTGATTTGATTTACTTACATACATTCATACATTCTGTATGTCCAAACAGAACTTTGTATGTTGAACGGTTATTCTATTGCATTAGAATTTTTAAATATATTTGGGGAATTTTTTGATTTTACTCTGTTTGATTTTAGTTTCGTTTCAAAGTCTAGAATCAAATGGTTTTCTAAAAACTTAATATTAAGGGGAGTCTTTTTGGTCATGAAAAATAGATTAAAATGTGATGTGTTTAAGTCAACTGAGATCGGTTAAAATTAAAAAGTATCATAAATACCAATAAATCTATATTGGTTTCCCATTTCTAGTCAGTCCCTTTTACCCTAATAGTTCATATGAATTTAAATGTTGCCTGTGCAAATTCTAGCACTGATGTTTTACCAGTTATACGAATATTTGTTTTAAGGGAGGTGCCACGTCTCTATTTTTAGTCTGCACATTTTGTCTTAAATTAAACATACATTTTTAGAGTTTTATGACTAAAAATTGTTTTTTTTTTTGGAAACAAAAATAGCTATCTGAACTCCTTTGGACAATTATTGCTAGGACAATAGGTGAAAAGTTACATTCATTTGACTAAAACCCTGTATAACCAAAATGTCCAACTTTGACCCCCTCTAGGTCCTGCAGTTCTTGACCAATAGAGCAGAAAATTTGTATCTGGCCTACTATCCAATGGTACTAACTATGGTGCAAATTTCATCCAAATTGATTTGTTGAGTTGGGTCACTTGACACAAAATTGCCCATAGTTTCAATTTCAATAAAGAAAAGGTACCAAAAAGTTCCTTTTTGCACATTCTCATTCACTCAGATCCCTACATGTAAAATATCATAAAAAAATCCAAAAAGTAACATTTGATTAAGGAAAAAGTGCCAAAATATTCTCTCTTATAGAACGAAAATGTGCCACAAGTCTCTTATAAACTCTCATTTAATAAAAGTCGTTTCATGCATTTCGGTTCATCACTATAGTATCAAAAAGTATCATTTGAAGAATAAAAAAGTACTAAAGAGTTCCCTGCTATAGATTCTTATTCGCCCATGAACAGACTTTTTCGAGGATTAAGCTTTCAAAATACTCTATATACAAATTTGTATTCATTTGTTCAAGATCAATAAGAATCAATAAGTTTTCTTAATTATCTTACCTAAGATTAGTGATACAAGAAACATTTTAAATGCACATGTATCTACTCTTAAAATAAGCCGATGGGTATCTGGTACTTTTTTCAAATTCGTAGTTTTAAGGGGTGAAAATGTGTAACAAAGGTGATTTTGGTACCTTATTTGGCCCTTTATAAGTTTTTAACTAATAAACAAAATAACATTTTTGTAAATATTTTTAATATATCTCCCAAAATTAGGAGACACCTGTTTCGTACTTTTATAAAATTCAGCCTTTTTTTGGGTGTAAAAGGGAGAAAACTGTATTTTTGGTGCTTTTTTTAGCACATTAAGAAAACTTTTTCGATTTATTGAAGTATTCCTATTAAATTACGGACTAACTCTGTAATATTTATTGAAACAAAATGTTTGCTATTTCACTGGGGAAAAAAGTACCAAAAAGGGGATAAACGGAAAATTTAATTTTATTCAAACTCATTGAGCTAATTTTTATGAAATTTTAAAAAGTAGTTTATTTACTGACTCAAAATAAGCATTGGTATGTTATTTTGGAATTCGAGTACGATATAGGACCAAATTCGAGTAAATTGTTTGGTACATATTTGAAAGCACAATTTTTCTGTAAAAAATGAATGCAGATTTAAATAGTTTGAATTTTATCTGTGATATATAGATTTAAATACGGAACATTTTGTAAACATATTTCTCAAAAAAGTATATTTCTAAGCGAAAAGGGGGAAAAATTGTACTATTTTTATTAGTACTTTCCACTAAGGTAGAATTTATTACACTTTTGGTACTTTTTCATTCTTCTAATGATACTCTGTATGTTTTATAATATGAATACAAAATACATGATCCTCATTGAATAAGATTATTTAAGAGAGAACTTTTTAGTACTTTTTATCTCATAAATGGTACTTTTTGAATTTTCTAAAATATTCAACCTAGGAACATTCATTTGATCATACATGGTCTTGACTGAATAATATTCTGTTTTTGCTACCTTTCCATTCTTCAAATGGTACCTTTTGGTTTTTCTATAATGGTTAACCGGAACGCATCCTTATTAAATGAGAATTTATTGAGAGAGATTTTTGTACTTTTTCGTTTTTCCGATGGTACTTTTTGATATTTTTACATATACATAGAAATATAAAATTTAAAATATAGGGACCTTAGTGAATGAGAATCTACTGAAAGGGACTTTTGGTACTTTTTCATTCAACAAATTATATTTTTTGAATTGTCTATAATTTTTGTTTAAATAAGAGGTATTTTATAGTACTTTTTTTTAAATAGTAATTTCGAAATTTTCTATAATGTGGAAGCTAAACGAATGAAACTAGAAGTACAAGCTTCTTCCTGAATGCGAATTTATTCACGAGATATTGAACGTAAAAACTGAAACATTAAAACATTTTTATATCAATTTTAAATTTCTATAAAAGTAAACAAAATTTTGTATGTATTTAATTTTGGTTAGGGTAGCGAAGCACCCAGGGTATTCTAGTTCCATATAAAACAACAAGAACTTTATTAAGGTGCTGTTTCTACATAGCATGCGAGCACTTTGAGTTAAAATTTTATTTGTATTTTGTTATTGTAACAAAAACAAAATACATTTAAAATTTTTACTCAAAGTGCTCACACGTTATCTGGAAACTACACATAAGTGTCTGTTAAATAACTCATTTTTATTGATAACGTCTTTTAAGGACGTTTTATATGATACCAAATTGCAAGATGTATGAAAATAATGAAAACCAAATGTCAGCAATTTAAATTTTGGAACCACCCTAATGTACATGAATTATTTTACCATACATACATAATGAAAGTATGTACCTACATTTGATTTATTTTCATGCCTTCGACTATTATTAACAACAGTTAAAATTACTTTAAAAACAGTATGATGTATATGAAAAGTATAATTTCAAACTGATTGCATTTAAATTCAAAATAAAATTCCCCTCAAAAAGCAAAAGGATTTGCATGTTTATTTTACTTCATTTTTTTTTTTGTTCCTACCATTAAAACTCATAAAATTTTATAGAATTTCTTTTTAAAATATAATTTGATTATTTATAAATAATTTGCTTCCTGTTTCTTATATACTTGGTAATAAACTAAATGTCTAGCAAAAAGGGTGGTCTTGTTATGTTCAATTCCCTCTTTTCTCAATTGGTCGTTTGTTCGTTCGGTCATTTATGCAGTATTTTAAACATTTCCATTTTATTATTACGAGTGTATTTATTTTTTTGGTTGCAAATTGTCTTTTATTTTGTGTGTGTATGTCATTTTTGGTATTTTTTTTTTTTTAGTTTTTGAGTTTTAATGGTCAAGTAAATTAAGCAAATTGAGTTATGACCGACAAATGGGTTTTTGAGTGTGTATCAAAAAATTTTTTATTTGCATTTTAGTCATTTGTCATAAATTTGGTTTTAGTTTTTCATTTGTTTTTGATAAACTTTTTATGTTTTTTAATACCCACCATCAAAAAAGATGGGGGGTATATTGATTTTGTCATTCCGTTTGTAACACATCGAAATATTGGTCATAGACCCACAAAAGTATATATATTCTGGGTCCTCATTAAATTCTAAGACGATCTAGCCATGTCTGTCCGTCTGTCCGTCCGTCTGTCTGTCTGTCTGTTGAAAGCACGATAGAGTCCCAATGGAAAGAGCTAGAGGGCTGAAATTTCACATAAATATTTCTTATAGGTAAGGTTTGTTTGGTATTGAAAATGGCCAATATCGGTCCACGTTTTCGGATAGCCCCCATACAAGTGGCCCCTCGAAAAGCAGCTTTAACAGCCATAACTTGTTTAAAAATACGAATATAGCGATGAAATTCGACATAAGTAAGTTTCATACAAGTCAAAATCTATCTAAAAAATTTCATGAGGATCGGTCCATGATTGACCCTACCCCCCATATAAGGTCCCCTTCAGAAAATGACTGCAACGCTCATTAATGGCTTAAAAATACGAGTGTAGCGATGAAATTCGACACAAATAAATTTAATATGAACCAAATTCTGTCTTCCAAATTTTATGAGGATCGACCCATAATTGACACTACCCCCCTATATAAGGTCCCCTTCAGAAAATTACTTTAACGCTTATAACTGGCCTAAAAAATACGAGTATATAGATGAAATTCGACATAAGTAAGTTTCATTCGAGTCAAACGAGGTTTGATGGTAGGTATATAAGATTCGGCATGGCCGAATATAACACTCTTACTTGTTATTATTAGACTAGCATACCATGGGTGCTTCGCTACCCTAACCAAAATTAAAAACATACAAAATTTTGTTTACTTTTATAGAAAATCAAAATTGATTTAAAAATTTTTTAATGTTTCAGTTTTTTACGTTCAATATGTCGTGAATAAATTCGCATTCAGGAAGAAGCTTGTACTTTTAGTTTCATTCGTTTAGCTTCCACATTATAGAAAATTTCAAAATTACTTTTTAAAAATACCTCTTATTTAATTAAAAATTTCTGTGTTCAATATTATAGACAATTCAAAAAATATAATTTGATGAATGAAAAAGTACCAAAAGTTCCTTTCAGTAGATTCTCATTCACTAAGGTCCCTATATTTTAAATTTTATATTTCTATGTTCAAAAACGTAAAAATATCAAAAAGTACCATCGGAAAAACGAAAAAGTAATTTAATAAGGATGTGTTCCGGTGAGAAACCAAAGGGTACCATTTGAAGAATGGAAAAGTACCACAGAGTACCCACTTAGAGAATATTATTCAGTCAAGACCATGTATGTTAAAATTTATGTTCCTAGGTTGAATATTTTAGAAAATTCAAAAAGTACCATTAATGAGATAAAAAGTACTAAAAAGTTCTCTCTAAAAGAATCGTATTCAATGAGGACCGTTTATGTTTAATAATCATGTGTTTTGAATTCATATTACAGAACATACAAAGAGTATCATTTGAAGAAAGAAAAAGTACCAAAAGCGGAATAAATTCTACCTAAAAATAGTACAATTTTTCCCCTTTTCGCTTAGAAATATATTTTTTCTTTTTTGAATTTAAATCTATATATCACAGATAAAACTCCAACGGATCAAATCTGCATTAATTTGTATCAGAAAGATTGTGCTTTCAAAAAGGTACCAAAAAATTTACGTGAATTTGGTCCTATATAGGCCTTAGTACTCGAATTCCAAAATAATATACCAATAGCTTATTTTGTGTGAGTAAATAAACTACTTTTTCAAACTTTATAAAAATTGGCTCAATCAGTTTGAAAAAATTAAGTTTCCCGTTTATCCCCCTTTTTGGTACTTTTTTCCCCGGTGAAATAGCAAACATCTTGTTTCAATAAATATTACAGAGTTAGTCCGTAATTTAATAGGAATACTTCAATAAATCGAAAAAGTGCCAAAAAAAAAGTACCAAAAATACAGTTTTCTCCCGTTTACACCCAAAAAAAGGCTGAAACAGGTGTCTCCTAATTTTGGGAGATATATTCAAAATATTTACAAAAATGTTATTTTGTTTATTAGTTAAAAAGTTATAAAGGGCCAAAAAAAGATACTAAAATCAACTTTGTTACACATTTTCACCCCTTAAAAGTACGAATTTCAAAAAAGTACCAGGCACCCATCTGCTTGTTTTAAGAGTAGATACATGTGCATTTAAAATTTTTCTTGTATCACTAATATTAGGTAAGATAATTAAGAAAACCTGTTTTACCCATTTTTTGCCTTTTTTACCCCAAATGTACAAATTTCCAAAAATCCCTCCTTAGTGGATCTACATAACCAAAAACACATCTACTGTCAAATTTTCATGATTACAGGTTAAGCCGTTTGAGCTGTGCGATGATGAATCCGTCAGTCAGTAACGCTACTCTTTTATATATATAGATTGGTTATTGTGTTTTTAACTTTCGAATGTGACCTTTTCTAAATTAATTAATAAAAAAAATTAAATAGCTTTATAAGAAAACAGGCCCTTTTGTAGTTTGATACAAATTTTAAAAATCGTAAATGAATCTTTGATTAAATAAAAACTTATTTTAAAAGACAATTTTCTTAAAGAGATTTTATCCTAAATTTCATTACACTTTAGGTGTCTGCAAATAACGTGTTCTTAATATTAGTTTGGCAATACTGTAATAACATAAAATAAACTTAACGGCTAGGATATATTACAAGATTTGTACTTCCTAAGCATACTGTTACGTTTTATATTTTAAACTAACAAAAATAACGCTTATTTTGTTGGCAACTCTAATAATATACAACATGCTGCCCTCTGGTGGTGTGTAGCAGAAATGGCTTAGCAGATACACAAACCTTTAGTAGATTTGTTTATAAAATAAGACGCCAGAGGTAATAAAGTTCATAGAAAACCTATTGCGTTGCCAAAAAAACTGTTCAATTTTATTTTACAGAAAAATTGTACGGAATTCTGTTAGTACCTAATAGAATTTTAATTATATTTATTTATGACCGCTATTCTTAATGAATTCAAGATCAGATTTTTAATTCGAAATTATTCTTCCAAAATATTTAAAGTCCTGCGGTGTACGTTCATGAACTGGACCTGTTTCATTGAATGCCCTTTCTAGTTCATAAACTTCTCCTTCGTGAGAAGGGCATTCCGTTTGTAATTTCTACAATATAATTTTCTGACCCTATAAAGTATATACCTATGTATATATCTGGATCCTTATAGATAGCGGAATCGATTTAGCCGTGTCCATCAGACCGTCCGTTCATGTGTATTGAAGTAAACATCTGCAGTGTTGGCCTATTTCACGGTGGTCTTTTTCAAACACAGCGTAAGGTTCTGTGACGACTCTCCACCGCCCCATTGTGCTTCTTCCACGCAGGTGGAAATTTACGAATATGGAATGGCACTTTGCTCATGTACTTGAGCTATCTAATCTCTGACCATTGCTGCTCCGTTGCTTAACTTCAGAGATACAAAAACATCACTTCCATTAACAATCACTCAACATCACCTAGAGACGTAACTGGTAGATCGAAGTACGAATCCATCAAACTCGTCCATCTTACTCACAGAGTCACACTGTGGTATATCTGTTATGGACAGAGTTTACTCTGAACATACCTGGAAAAGAAAGGAAAATTCAATGGTATCACTTATATAAGATACCTTTCATCCATCACCATTCAATCCTGCACACTTCTTATTTAACTGACACGCTCATAAGAGAACAATATACGACAGACTCCCTCTAGGTATACGGGCGGACGAGTTCCGTATACTTCTATATTCATTCTGTATAATATACAAGTAAAACCAACTTATTTCCAACGCTTAGTCCCACAGTCACGTATCTGTGGGGTAGCTGTTGTCATTCGGCAACAGCACCGAACTTATCCGGAAATATAGATTTCACCGTGCATTCGTCTTTTAACCGAAACTTACTCTTTCAGCGAATTTGAGTTTAAACCACTTCTGCTATGTGGATCCCGATTGAACTGCAACCAACTGACCTGCCAGGACAAGTCCTGCGGGCAACTGGCCATCCGTAGTACCAGATTATGTGGTTATAGTTCTGGCAGACTAGAGGTACTGGTAGCACCTCTTTACCCCGGGATTGCAATACACCAAGATGAGGGTTTTTCATCAAAGAAACATGACCCGGGGGGATGACCATGTGTATGTTGAAATTAGTTTTCAGAATACCCTAGATATCTGAGATTTCTGAATCTTCAATAATTCTATAAGACATGCTTTCGGGAAGATATATATAAGTATGCATTGATAAAAAAAAAATTACAACAACAACACACATGGTAAGTTTTGTTCTTGTACTTAGTTTGCTTTTTTATACATAAAACAAAACCAGAGCAATGCAGCTGTATGTTTTTATTGTCTAGAACAGTCATGGGCAAACACATACCACCATGTGTATATTTGTGTGCGTTAAGCAGCAGAGAGATGACTGCACGTTATAACAAAATGGTGGTACACTGAGAAAAGTTTTGAAATTTGTTTTCTATTGCAAATACTTTTTACGACGAGAAAAACTCATGAACTTTTGGGCATTTTAAACAAAAATGGAATAAAGGGAAAGAGTTTTTCATTTAAGAAAAGTAGTAGTATTTTTAAAAAGTAGTATTAAATAAAACTACTGAAATATCATTAAGAAAATCACGACTTTCTATTCGATTTCGAACTTTTAAGGGATATTACCGAGATATTAACTGAACTTAATTTAAAGTTCAACTAATCTATCCAAATCAATGTTTCCTTTATATTCCTTAATACGCAATAAGTCACCAATGTGTTGATCGGTTAACCTTTTAATTGCAACAACTTTACTTTTCTGTCATGTCCCCTAAGGTCATTTAAGGGTCCATGGCAAGTTTCATAATGCCTTTTCAAAAAAAATAAAGCTTTTCTACATATAATTTTATAACATACGACGCATTGTGCCTCACCGTCCATGTTTTCTATAAAAAAGAAATCATTTTCCCAATTTATATCAAACATTTTGCTAGGTGTAATAAAAGAGAAAAAATCATAAGCATAAAAAAATCCGCAACGTGATCTTGCTTCTACAAAAGCTGAACAGCAACTGATTTGATTTTGATCTCTGAGATCGTAACAAAGCAACAAACAAGTGGTCATTTTAGTAAAACACAGACACACTAATACACACAAGCTTATAGTGTAGGTGTGTCAACAAAGCGTCAGCAGAATTTCTTGGCCTATGCACGCGTGCATTAGAATTTCAGTTTTGCTCGTGACTGGTCTAGAAACATGAAATTAAGCATGTAGAGCCCGGAGTAAATCTATATACATATATAAAAATTAATATGAGTTTGTATGTTTGTTTGAAATACTCAGCCTAGCTAAAGTGGGCGTGGCACCTCCCATATAAAGACAATTTTAAATTGGTGTATCTGAGGAAATATAACAGCTAGAGTCCCCATTTCGGAGGCAATTTAGTATAAACATGAATGTTTAGAACAAAAAATGGGGGACTAGCAATATTAAAATTATTTTATCTGGGAAACCATTGGAGATAGAATCTTAAAATTATGCAAAAATCCTTTAACATTTATGGAGGAGGTCTTGGTACCTCCCATATGGATGGAATAAAAAATTCGTGTATAGGACTAGATTTTAGGGGCGTGGTACCTCCTATATAAATTAAATAAAAAAAATTATTTTGTCTAGGAAACTGTTGGAGTTAAAATCTTAAAATTTTCCACGAAGAACTTTAACATCCATGTAAACATTTTGCGGACTAGTGGTCGGGCTTTCATTAGGGGAGCTTGTCATCTTCCATATGAATTGAGTACAAAAATTCGTGTATCTAAGAAACTATTAGAGCTAGAATCCTGATGTGCGCTTTGCATGTGCCTCCAGCTAATAAATTTAGTCAACAATTGCGATATTTTCGAATATGGATAAGTAATGAATCAAATTTTTGATTGGAACTCGTGGTAAGAATTACTTACTATTACATGCTTTTACATTTTCACATGTCATGCTTTCTGGAATAAAATATTGAAAAAAATCTAAAACAAAATTTTCGCCATTTTTTTGGGGATTTTTTTGGTGATTAAGATTTGAATCATATGCCACCGATTTTAAAGTAGGAAATTGAATAATATTACGATCACGCGATGTTCTAGACTTCTAACTGTAAATGCAAAATAGTGAAATTTTCAAACGTTTCAAGTTTATCTACTCTATTTCGGGCACATCATCGTAACATACATATCTCGCATACATAACGACGCGCGCTTACTTCAGTTTTCATCAGGTGTACAAAATTTTGATTAATATGAGGGTACGTCAATTTTCTGTTTAAAAATGTGTAAACATTAAAAAATGAAAAAAAAATCGTACTCACGACTTTACCACCATATAACTCAGCAGTAGGAGATGATGCACAAATTTAGCATAATTCATGTGATTCTTTCAGAAGATCTAAACAAATTGTAGAATAATCATAACCAAGACTTCGAAGAAAGTCTAATTTTTAGTTTGTCGCAAATCATTTGCCAAATGTGTACAAAATTTCTCATTTAATTCCTCAAAAAAGGAAGTACTTGTGGATATAAGTCAGTTTCATTGAGTTAAAAAAATATATTTTTAGGACCATCAACACCATAGTAAGTACCCTGCAGTTCGACAAAGAGTCAATGCATCCGAAAAAGAAAGTGATTCTTGGCTCTAACTCGTCTTTCGTCACGGATGTACTCTTTGTAAACGAGGGTGAAGATAATCGTCACTTTAGTGTCCCCTTTGTAAGGCACTGAAAAACCACTTGTCTGTCTCTTCGTAACCTATGGGGCGACGATTAACTTACTCGTAGGACAAGCACATGTTAAAATAGCTAGTCATCTGGACAGTCGGTGTCTAGGTGTAACCCTATGTGGTAGGTTAAATAGGGAGTTCGGGACTGTCCGACCGAACTTCTTGTATCTGTTTCATTTTAAAGATTCATTTGAATTGAAAACGAATTGCTATTCATTTCTGCATAATTCGTTTGAATTGATTAAAATTTCATTCAATACTTTTTTGTTGTGAAAAGAATTAATACAAAATTTTGTTAATTTGCAAAAAGAATGATAGTTAATTAAAAAATCATGTATTCTAATTATTGAAATTAAAATAGATTAATTTTAACCAAAACTCTATGATAAGGTCTCAATAACAATTTGTGTATAAAAATTTAAAAATTTTACTACATTTAACAAATATTTTTATCAAATGCTAATTTAACAAAACTTAAGAGGCAAATAACCTAATTAAAGTTTGTAAAAATGATGACCAACATTTTTCAGCAGCAAAAAAGTCAATGACTTACTTTCTTGAAAAAAAAGGAAAACAATAATACCCAGTAACCAACAAAAAATAATATTTATTATCTAAACTTAAAACTGCTTAAACCCACAAAAACAACCACCTGAAGAAAAAACAAAAATAACAAAAACTGAATAACTTTCCTACGCAAACATATTAAATATTGCAAAATATGAAAAATCATATAAAAACTTCTAAACAATTGCACAATATTGTCAGTTCATTTCGAAACGTTTTGTATTACACTCAAATCGCCAAAAAACCAACATGAATACCATCGCCACTCTTGTCATTGTAGCTGCTTCATTGGCTGTAGTAACCGCTGGTGGTTATGGCGGCGGTAGTCCTGCTGCTTCTATTCCCGCTCCTCCCTGCCCCAAAAACTACTTGTTCAGTTGTCAACCTAATTTGGCTCCCGCTCCCTGTGCTCCTCCAGCAGCTGGTTCGGCTGGTGCTTACTCAGAGAATATACCAACTATTATTACCGCTCCTTACGGTTACCAGGGTTTGCCACAACAGCTAAATCAATATCCCAACTATTATGGACAATTTATGGGTGGCAATTAAATAAACAATTAGCATTATAACAATTGATTGATTATTGAATGTATGATTTGTTTAAGTTTTAAGAATTTTTCTATTTGTTTTCTTACAAAAATGTGATTGATGTGAATAAAAATTAAAAAAAATATATATTTTTAAATTATTTGAAATTTGTTATTAATTTATCTTATTTATACAACAATTAGTTTAATATTAGAAATTAAATATTTTCTATCAGTTCATAAAAGACACTTCTTATTTAGGAAAAAGAAGTTAACATTTGCTAACGAAAAAGTGTCTTCTATTTGTCATATTTGCTTTACAAAGATACGTCTCCATAGAAGACACTTTTTCGTTTCGTTATTATGGAAGACACTTTTTTGTTTGAATTATTTTCCTTTAGAAAGATGCGTCTCCGTAGAAGACACTTTTTCGTTCCTTTTTTGTGGAAGACACTTTTTCGTTTGTAAAGACACTTTTACGTTTGAAAAATGTAAGAGTCTTTTTCGTAAAAAAATTCGTCTTATCATAAACGATAAGTTTTTTTAGGAAAGTCCATCTTCATAGAACACGTTTTTTCTTTAGAAAAATTCGTCTTCATAAAAGACACATTTACGTTACAAAAATTCGTCCTTATAGAAGACTTACTATCGTTAGAAGACACTTTTTCGTTGGAATAGGCGTCTTCATGGAAGACACTATTTCTTTAGATGTTGCCAATTTTTCTTTAGTAAAATGTGTCTTTCTAGAAGATACTTTTCCTTTAGAAAAATTTGACTTCCAGAATTAACTTTTTCGTTGGAGATATGCGTTTTCAAAGAACACACTATCTCAATAGAAAAATGTCATATAAGAAACTTTTTCGCTAGAAGCAGAAGAGACTTTTTCGTTAGAAAAATTAATCTTTATGAAATTTTGTAAAGAAAATGCGTCTTCCTAGAAGACAATTTTCTCCATAGAAAATGCATTTTCAAATCAAGTAGGAAAGTATAGTCGGGCATGGTAGGCTATATGATACCCTACACCATGAATATATTTTAAAAATTATTTATTTTTTGTTGAATTTTAACTTAATTCTGATGTATTTAAGCAATTTATTGATGGAAAACAAAATTTCTAAAAGAGGCTTTATATGGGAGTTAGGGTCAAATATGGGCCGATCCCCAATAAATTGCTAGGAGGGATGTATTTTTATATAATAGTTAATTATGCTGAATTTCATCGCGATAATAATGCTTATAATTAAATTTTTGGACGTTTAAGTTATTTTTTAAAGGGGGGTCTGTATGGTAGCTAGGGTCAAACGACGGCCGATCATTACAGAAATCGGCATGATAATGGCAATGGAGAAATAGTAGTATATTAAACATAGTTATGAGTTAAAAACCCCAAATCGGAAGGTCAGGTTGTGGGGGCTAGGTGAAATAGTAGACCGATTTTAACCATTTTCAATAGGCATCGTTCTTATGCCGAAGAACACGTATGGTCCAAATTTTATCAAAATATCTTGAAAATTGTAACTTGCCCACAATGTTTACATGGACAGCCAGCCGGACAGATGGACGGACATGTCTTAATCGACTCAGAAAGTGATCGGTATACTTTATGGTGTAGGACCAATATGCGACTTCGTAAAAGACGCTTTTACGTTAGAAAAATTCATCTTAACAGTAGAAACTTTTGCGTTAGGAATATGCATTTTCCTAGAAGACGTCTTCTAGAAGATACTTTTTCTTTGCAGAAATGCGATTTTCTTAAAGAAACTATTTCTTTAGAAAATTATACAAATTTATAAAAGAAATATTTTCATTTTTCATATTTAAAAGTTTTTTTATATGAAGACGTTTTCTCTTCATATAAAAAAACTTTTAAGTTGGAAAAATGAGTCTTAATGGAAGACATTTCTTAGTTAGAGCAAATGTCTCTTCATAAAATTTTTCCTGAAGAAAGTACCTTTTATGGAAAATGGTATTCTGAAGGAAATTCTTCTGAAATAAATGAAGGTTTTTTAAAGGAACTTCCAAATCATTTTTGATTGAACATCTGAAGCTCTCATTTTTGAAAGTACCTTTTTGTTAATTTTGAATAGATACACTCCTGTTGGAAAAGTACTTTGTTTAGATCCAGTTTGTTCTTAAAAGCACATTTATTTCAAAAAGTACTTAGACCCTTTGGATCCAATTGCTTATTGATTCTGCCCTCATTTTTAAAAGTACCTTTTTGATAACTTTGAATGGGTGCATTCCTGTTGGAAAAGTACTTTGTTAAGAGCCTTTTAATAACTTTGAATGGGTACATTGCTGTTGGAAAAGTACAGATTCAGTTTTAATCAAGAAACGCGATTCTTAAAAGCATAATATTTCGAAAAGTACTTAGACCATTTGGATCCAATTGCTTATTGATTCTGCCCTCATTTTAAAAGTACCTTTTTGATAACTTTGGGTACAGTCCTGTTGGAAGAGTACTTTGTTCAGATCCAGTTTGAAACGAGTAATGTGTTTCTTAAAAGCACATTTATATCGAAAAGTATTTAGACCCTTTGGATCCAATTGCTTATTGATTCTGCCTTAAGATTTAAAAGTACCTTTTCGATAACTTTGAATGGTTACATTCCTGTTGGAACATTACTTTGTTCAGTACCTTTTGATAACTTTGAATGGGTACACTCCTGTTGGAAAAGTACAGATCCAGTTTGAAACAAGAAAAGGGTTTCTTAAAAGCACATTTATTACGAAAAGTTTTAAGACCCTTTGTGTCCAATTGCTTATTGATTCTGCCCTCATTTTGAAAAGTACTTTCTTGATAACTTTGAATGGGTGCATTCCTGTTGGAAAAGTACCTTGTTCAGTGCTTTTAAAAATATATCCTTTTTGCAAAGCACAATTATTTCGAATAGTACTTAGACCCTCTGGATCCAATTGCTTATTGATTCTGTCTACTTCTATCCATCCATCCATTGAAAAAATATTTTTTCCTTTCGAAAAATAAAATTTCTACAAAGTTGTATATTGAAATATTTATAAAATTTTTATTAAAATTAAAATCAATGTCCAAATAACAAAAAAAGAAAATTCTTTAAACTTAAACTAAAATTTTCTACAGCCAGTTATAGTGAGTCACACTTAATGATTTCCATAATAGTTGGGAACTTGTAGTAAATTCTGGGGCAATCCTTGATAACCATAAGGAGCATTAACAATAGTGGGAACATTTTCCGAATAAGCACCAGCTGAGCCATAACCAGCAGCTGGAGGAGCACAAGGAGCTGGAGCCAAATTAGGTTGACAGCTGAACAAATAGTTCTTGGGGCAGGGAGGAGCGGGAATAGAAGCAGCAGGACTACCACCGCCATAACCACCGGCAGAAGCAACAGCCAATGTTGCGATAACAGCCAAAATTGTAGCGAAGAATTTCATGATGATTGTTGAGGGTATAGTTGAATTAGTTTGAGTCGCAAGTGAAATTGACAATAAACTGATGATGGTTTGCTTGGTCTGTTTAGTTTTTATATGTTTTTTATTATTGACTTTGAAGTGTTAGTGTAGGACAGGTCATCAGTTTTTGTGTTAATAGTGAACTAAATTTTTCTTTTTTTTTTTGATAGTAAGCAATTTGTTAAATATGACTGACTACAACGTTTGCAAAAAAATAAGTGAACAAATTTTGATTAATATTATTAAATATATTTTTTTTTTTAATTTTTTAAGAAAAGGAATTTTTGGAGATTTGAAAAATATATGAAAATCTATTAAAATTCATTTTTGTTTATTTTTTAATAAATTAAAGAGCATATGACCTACGCATTTCTGGCAAATTTTCTTAAAACAGGCATTAAACCTGTTGAATAGAGTCAAAATATTACGAGCAAAACACTTTCAAAACAAATTCTTAATACTTCAACAAATTTTCTTAGAAAATCCCCCAAAAAAATAATTAACCAACAGCCAGCAACGTCATCAAATAACAAAACGCCAGAACAAGAAGGAAAAAAAAACAACTCAAATGTAAAATAGATTTAAAAAAAAATAACAACAAAATATTTTACGATTTGAATACTTACGTATTTGAAAACAAATAAAATAAAACACAAAAAAATTGAAAAAACATTTTTTTTTTCACAAAAACTTATTTTTGTTATTGTTGTTGCTGAGGTCTCGTTGATCTTGTTGCGAATTGAAATTTGAAAAAAAAAGAAATTAACAACAAAATTTTTGTCTCTGTCGCATCGTTTTGACTGAAAATAGCAAATCAGTTGAATTTTTTATCTTATGGATTTCGGATGTGCGCGTTTTAAGAAAAGGGGGGTTTCGTTGAAAAAAGAAAAATCTTAAAGAATTATAATTATTTAAATAAATTAAGGAAAAAGTGTTTTATGTGATATATTCTATATGAATAAAAAATTAAGTTTATAATAAATTTAAAAGTTTTCAAAGAAAAAAGTAACAAATTTCTTAAAAAAATCAAATAAAAATTACTAAATCAACTTCATAATTGCATAATTAAGTGTTTTTAAAAGATTAAAAAAAAAAATTGTTAAAAATTTTAAAATTTTGCAAAATTTAAAGCAACAATTTTGTCAACATGAAGAAACTTCATTTGGGCGGTGGTGCCAAACACAAAGGCAAATCCTATAAACCTTTCAAAAATAAAAATCGTCGGGTAAGAATTAAAATTTATTTAAGTAAATCATCATCAAAAAAAAAAAAAAAAATTATATTGAAATATAGTAATAGCTAAAGAATTTGTAATCTAAAACATTTCTAGCCTGTGTTCAGTAAATCATTTTACTTAGTATTGTTGTTTAGGTAATCCAACCTCCCCACCACTTAAATATTTACATTCCCATTGCCTCCACTAGAGAATTGTCAGGTCCATAAGAAAAGATATTTTTAACCACTTAAAATACAACATGTTTGTTCTTTTAGTTTGAAATTCTTTTATTTTCATTGTTTTTTGTTTTGTATGTTTTAATTTGTTTTAGTTTTTTTTTTTCTTATTTTTTCGATGGCCTTTTTATCATACACTCACTTGTGGCTGTCTCAAGTTTATTAGAACAAAAATTGAAACACATTTTTCTTCTATTCGTTAGTATTTATTGTCTTCAAATGATGAATTTTTATAAACAAAAAAATGTTTTCTTGTTTTTTTAAACACAAAAAATATTAACTTTTTCCAATATTAAAGATAAACAAAATTATATTTTTGTTTTAAGTTTTATGTGTTTTATTTGATAGATTGCTTGCCTTATATGACAAAGTGATTAACTTCACTTTTTGATTTTTCGTCTAGTCTATAGTCTAGTCTATAGTCTAGTCTAGTCTAGTCTATAGTCTAGTCTATAGTCTAGTCTATAGTCTAGTCTATAGTCTAGTCTATAATCTAGTCTATAGTCTAGTCTATAGTCTAGTCTATAATCTAGTCTATAGTCTAGTCTATAGTCTAGTCTATAGTCTAGTCTATAGTCTAGTCTATAATCTAGTCTATAGTCTAGTCTATAGTCTAGTCTATAGTCTAGTCTATAGTCTAGTCTATAGTCTAGTCTATAGTCTAGTCTATAGTCTAGTCTATAGTCTAGTCTATAGTCTAGTCTATAGTCTAGTCTATAGTCTAGTCTATAGTCTAGTCTATAGTCTAGTCTACAGTCTAGTCTATAGTCTAGTCTAGTCTATAGTCTAGTCTATAGTCTAGTCTATAGTCTAGTCTATAGTCTAGTCTATAGTCTAGTCTATAGTCTAGTCTATAGTCTAGTCTATAGTCTAGTCTATAGTCTAGTCTATAGTCTAGTCTATAGTCTAGTCTATTGTTTAGTCTATAGTCTAGTCTATAGTCTAGTCTATAGTCTAGTCTATAGTCTAGTCTATAGTCTAGTCTATAGTCTAGTCTATGTCTAGTCTATTGTCTAGTCTATAGTCTAGTCTATAGTCTAGTCTATAGTCTAGTCTATAGTCTAGTCTATAGTCTAGTCTATAGTCTAGTCTATTGTCTAGTCTATTGTCTAGTCTATAGTCTAGTCTATAGTCTAGTCTATAGTCTAGTCTATAGTCTAGTCTATAGTCTAGTCTATAGTATAGTCTATAGTCTAGTCTATAGTCTAGTCTATAGTCTAGTCTATTGTTTAGTCTATAGTCTAGTCTATAGTCTAGTCTATAGTCTAGTCTATAGTCTAGTCTATAGTCTAGTCTATAGTCTAGTCTATTGTCTAGTCTATAGTCTAGTCTATAGTCTAGTCTATAGTCTAGTCTATAGTCTAGTCTATAGTCTAGTCTATAGTCTAGTCTATTGTCTAGTCTATTGTCTAGTCTATAGTCTAGTCTATAGTCTAGTCTATAGTCTAGTCTATAGTCTAGTCTAAGTCTAGTCTATAGTATAGTCTATAGTCTAGTCTATAGTCTAGTCTATAGTCTAGTCTATAGTCTAGTCTATAGTCTAGTCTATAGTCTAGTCTATAGTCTAGTCTATAGTCTAGTCTATAGTCTAGTCTATAGTCTAGTCTATAGTTAGTCTATAGTTAGTCTATGTCTAGTCTATAGTCTAGTCTATAGTCTAGTCTATAGTCTAGTCTATAGTCTAGTCTATAGTCTAGTCTATAGTCTAGTCTATAGTCTAGTCTATAGTCTAGTCTATAGTCTAGTCTATAGTCTAGTCTATAGTCTAGTCTATAGTCTAGTCTATAGTCTAGTCTATAGTCTAGTCTATAGTCTAGTCTATAGTCTAGTCTATAGTCTAGTCTATAGTCTAGTCTATAGTCTAGTCTATAGTCTATAGTCTAGTCTATAGTCTAGTCTATAGGTCTAGTCTATAGTCTAGTCTATAGTCTAGTCCTATGTCTAGTCTATAGTCTAGTCTATAGTCTAGTCTATAGTCTAGTCTATAGTCTAGTCTATAGTCTAGTCTATAGTCTAGTCTATAGTCTAGTCTATAGTCTAGTCTATAGTCTAGTCTATAGTCTAGTCTATAGTCTAGTCTATAGTCTTGTCTATAGTCTAGTCTATAGTCTAGTCTATAGTCTAGTCTAGTCTAGTCTATAGTCTAGTCTATAGTCTAGTCTATAGTCTAGTCTATAGTCTAGTCTATAGTCTAGTCTATAGTCTAGTCTATAGTCTAGTCTATAGTCTAGTCTATAGTCTAGTCTATAGTCTAGTCTATAGTCTACTCTATAGTCTAGTCTATAGTCTAGTCTATAGTCTAGTCTATAGTCTAGTCTATAGTCTAGTCTATAGTCTAGTCTATAGTCTAGTCTATAGTCTAGTCTATAGTCTAGTCTATAGTCTAGTCTATAGTCTAGTCTATAGTCTAGTCTATAGTCTAGTCTATAGTCTAGTCTATAGTCTAGTCTATAGTCTAGTCTATAGTCTAGTCTATAATCTAGTCTATTGTCTTGTCTATAGTCTAGTCTATAGTCTAGTCTATAGTCTAGTCAATAGTCTAGTCTTTAGTTTAGTTTATAGTGTTCTTCACTCTTTCAAAATTAAATTTTTCATGCCTGATTTAAAAATGTAACGTGCGAATACGCAACAAAACTTGTTAACAAAATTATTACGTATACGCATACAGGTAGATTTTTTTGCAACAATTTCCTTTATTGTAAATTGCTAAAAATTTAGTTTTATAAGTGTAAGTTTTAATTGGTCTTCACTGTAATCACTTAATATTATTCATTTTGCTGATTTAACGAAAATCATATATTTTTTGAACAAATAAACGTAATATGTATATACAAACAATTATGTATACATATTTAGCTGATTGGGTACATAGAGACATTAAAACGCAACAACGTGGACAAAACTAAAATACTACAACAATAAATACAAGAAAAACATATTGAAACTATAAACAAAAAAAAAAAAAAAAAATATGCAACTTAATGTGAAAAGCGTGCCACTCACTCACTAGTAGTCTCTATAAACGTACAGACAGACATACAAACCTTAAATAGAAACATAGACACGTACATGTATATGTATGTATGTAAGTATGTATATTCATACAACAATAAAAAATGAAAAAATACTATAAAAATTGTAGAATATTTCAAGTGAGAGGGTGGAATTGAAAATAATAATACAACAACAACAGCGTAATATACTCTGCAAAAACTGCCAAAAAGTAACAACAAAAAAGAAACAAATAAACATTTTTTATATGTTGTTGTTGATATCAATAAACAAACAATTAAACACTTGAAATATTTAATTTGTGCTAAACATACGAAAATATGAAACAGTAGAATATTTTTTTTTATATTGTCGAAAAGGAAGTTGAGGCACAGTGGTTATTAGAGTTACGAAAATTCATTTTAATACTTGATGGATTAACACTATCCTACTGCAAATACAAGGTAATTTAGGAATGTCTTTTTTCAGGTGTAATTGGTGTACAACATATTTTCGAGTGTAGAGGGGAGGGCATTAGGGATTTTTGTTGATGTTGGTCTTAAACCCAGAGAGTTTATATTTATATGTCTAGTCCAGACTATAGAGTAGTTTATAGTATGGACCATAGAACAGTCGAACGTCTGGACTATAGAAGCCTATAGGCTGCACTATAGAAAAGTCTATAGTCTGGATTATAGAACAGTCTATAGTCTGAAATATAGAACAGTCTACAGTCTGGACTATAGAGCATTCTATAGTCTGGACTATAGAACAGTCTAGAACATAAAACAGTCTATAGGCTGGACTATAGAACAGTCTATAGACTGGATTATAGAACAGTCTATAGTCTGGAATATAGAACAGTCTATAGTCTGGACTATAGAACAGTCTATAGTCTGGAATATAGAGCATTCTATAGTCTGGAATATAGAGCAATCTATAGTCTGGACTATAGAATAGTCTATAGTCTGGAATATAGAACAGTCTATAGACTGGACTATTGATCAGTCTATAGTCTGTAATATAGAATAGTCTATAGTCTGGAATATAGAATAGTCTATAGTCTGGAATATAGAATAGTCTATAGTCTGAACTATAGAACAGTCTATAGTTTCGACTATAGAACAGTCTATAGTTTGGACTATAGAACAGTCTATAGTTTGGACTATAGAACAGTCTATAGTCTGGACTATAGTACAGTCTATAGTCTGGAAATTCGTACTTTTAAAGGGGGTTAATATGTGTAACAGATGTGATTTTGGTACCTTTTTTTGCCCTTTATAACACTTGTTTCATACTTTTTTAAAATTTGGTACCTTTTGGGGGCAAATGGGAAAAAACTGTATTTTTGGTACATGTTTAGCGCATTATTGATTCATTATTGTTGTCTTGTGCAGGCCTTTAATAAACACTAAATTATGGACTGACATTTCAAATTTTTTTGAAATAAAACGTTTGCTATTTCACGGAAGAGAAAAAGTACCAAAAAGGGTAAAAAAGGGAAATTTATTTTTATTCAAACCCATTGAGCAAAATTTCTTTAAAATCTAAAAATAATGTTAATCTAGTCACACAAAATAAGCTGTTGGTGTATGTTATTTTGGAACTCGGGTACTTAGGCCTATATAGGACCAAATTCGTATAAATGGTACTTTTTGAAATCATAATTTTTCTTAAATGGATGCACATTTGTATCATATCAGTTTTATCTGTGATATATTTACTTAAACACTGAGTTTTTGCAAACTTAATTCTGGAAAAAGTCTATTCCTAAAATTTTCTAAAAGAGTTTTAAAACTTGAACATATTCCGGAAGTATATAATTGTTTAATAAACCTTATTTTAACCAATTATTGTTCAATTATTTGTATAGAAAACAAATCTAGGAAATCAAAATAAATACAAAAGGTATAATCATCGTATTCTTATTATATGTATTTAATAAATCATAACATTTTGCGTAAATAGTAATATGGATCTTTAGATATCTCACACCTATGTATACAGCCACTGCTTATTAGTCAGCAAATAAGAAAAGCATGAAAACACATGGCCAAAATAATTAAAGAATTTATTTATTTTCTTAAAAAAATAAATAAATAAAAAAATAATAAGTAGACTAAATACTCAAAGAAATCACTAAAAACGAAATATTAAATGAGTAAAATACAATAATGAGAAATATTCAAGTTCATTACGAATTGTTCGTATAAATTGTGGAAAAATAAAATAAACAAAAAACGCAAAGAAAGAAGGAAAGTAAAAGAAAATATGACAGCTACGCCAAAGGAATTAAACAAAAAAAAAAAAAAAAAAAAAACAAGAGAGTAATTGCGCCTAAAAACAACTCTGTTTTTATACATTTGACAGCTAGTGAAAATGTTTCTTTTAATTCACTTTCCTGACAGCAAAAGAAAAACGATTAATTGCAGAGAAATTGATAATAAAAATCTAAATAAAAAGAACACACAACAATTGAAAAGAAACAAAA
This sequence comes from Lucilia sericata, assembly GCF_015586225.1. NCBI lineage: Eukaryota > Metazoa > Arthropoda > Insecta > Diptera > Calliphoridae > Lucilia > Lucilia sericata. The sequence goes on along the minus strand of NW_023995546.1, from coordinate 64,058 downwards.
CTGTAACAAATTGACAAGTTCAAAAGAAATTAAACAAAAATTTCCGGCGCTTGCGCTTTAAGTTATTAGTAGTAGTTTTTTTTGTTCTTTTTCCGTTTTATTTGTAGACATGCTTTTCTTCTATGAATGGGAATTTTTTTTTTGTTCACAGATTGTTTGTAGTAAAAATAGACCAAAAGTTTTTTTTTATAATTATTTCTTTTTAGTTTATTTTTTGTTAATTTACAATAAAAAAAATTAATTGCTTGTGAAATTCATTCATGATTTTCTTAAAAAATTTTGCTAGTTTTTCTAATTATAATTAAATTTTTAGCAAAATACTAGAGAATAAATGAAAAAATTAACATTCCTTAACATTTGTTTACATTTTTTTAAAGGCGCGAGTGTAGATTGGAATGATAACAAAAAACATTTTTCTCCATTGACACAATATTGTTTATTCCACTCTCTCTTTAGGCTCTTTATACTAGTGAAAATGATGACGAATGTATTGAGGTGACCAGGTTTTTAAGGCATGGAAAATTATAATTTGGAAATTTTACCAGTTTTTTTAAACAAAAATATCACTTTTTTAGGATCTAAAGTATATACTAAGTTACGTTTATCTACGGACTAATCTACTCATTATTGCCTAGACTATTGACTACTTAGTGTAGGAACTGGTATATGGGCAAGTCTTTGGATTGGTACAATAACTAGTCTTTTGAGTAGTCTATGGATTCTTCTATGAACTAGTCTTTTGACTGGTCTATTGACTTGTCTAGGAATCAGTATATTAATAGATTATTAACTAGTCTATGGCCTAGTGTATTAAGTCTATTGACTAACCTATGGACTAGTCTATGGCTTGGTCTAGACGCTTTTCTATTGACTGGTCTATGGTCATTTAAAGTTACCTACATGAAGATTTCTACAACATTTTTAACATAATTGTATGCTCAAAAGCGTTATTCGGGAGGTAGGGTTGTATTGAGATGGGCGAAATACTGGACCGATTTCAACCACTTTCAATAGGCCACGTCCTTGGATCAAAAAAGAGTATATGTCAATTTTCTTGCAAATAGCGATAGCATGCGCACATGGACACATATTCGGACGGGCGGAGCATAATCGACTCAGACAGCGACAAAAATTTTTGTGTTACAAACATCAGTATTATACTCTCCCCACTATAGTGATGTAGGGTATACAAATTTTCTTTATATATGACTTGGGGGTACTGAAATTTTTGTCGATATTAAAAAGTTTTGACGTTTACAACAAAAATTCGATCTCACTCCGAATTCAAGTAAGAATGTATAGCCGGGCATGTTCAACTATATGATACCCTACACCAAAAATGATGATTATTTTTCTGATAATGAAGTATTTTACCTTAATTTTGAAATATTTTAAAAGTTTGTTGCCTAAAAAAGTCATTTTCTGAAATAGGGGGTTATATGGGGGTAAGGTTAAATATGGTCCTATCCGTATAAATTTTGGTAGAGAGATTTACGATGACATTATGTTAAATATATTCCTATCCGTATAAATTTTGGTAGCGCAATTTACGATGACATTAGAGTTATTTATGCAGAATTTCATCGTGGAACTAGTGTTTAAAAGTTAATTTCACTTTTAAGTCAGTTTTTGAAGGGGACTTTGTATGGGAATTAGGGTCAAATGATTCCCACTATAGTAGTGTAGGATTTAAAGATAAACATATTCGAAATTTTATTAATCTATATATATGAAAGACTGTATAATGCATGTTTTGTAGCCTCAGTTCAAAAGTTCAATTCAAATTTTGGGTTATGCTAGTCTTGTACCAAACTTCAGATACTCTGTTTGAAAGTCATTGTTGTTTTAGCAGGTATTGCGACATGTAATCGAGCGATGTTATTGTGGTAATCAATATGATCGCTTCAAATTGGTAGAGTTTACCGTGTGTTTAAATGCTAATGTGTATTATGTTATATTCATTTTTATTAATAATCAAAATCCTTGGCTTCAAATGCTAAGTATGCTATTTACGAAATCAATGATCATCATCATTTGTTCTCACCGGGGTAATGTTAACATTATATCTCTAAAGTTGGAGGTATTTTAGTTATTTCGTTCTTAACACATCAACATATTGGCAGTAGTGCTACAAAAGTGTGTATATTCAGGGTCCTTATTGTCATAGAATAGTCATGTCCTCTCGTCAAGGACCGAACGGAACGAACTAAAAGGCTGAAATGGTCCATATCGACCGTTTTTTATTGGGATTACTAATGCTAAAGGTCCAGGCTTCAAAATATTTTCTTCTAGTGTATGCCTAATTCAGTATCTCTTTCGGGTTAAGGAACAACTCCCTCGTCAATACCATTATTATGGCTGCCTGGTTTTCGACAGTTTTACCTCTCGCTAGAACCCTTTTTATATATTTTACTTTGTAGTTCCAAGTTGTCTATATTAAGCCCGTACTTTCGTTTTACTTCGAAGCGAGATAATGTTTTTAACTTGTGCTCATCTGATAACCTGATGGAGATCATTAAAAAGCATAAACTTAATACTGGTAGAGATCAAGAGTTGCTTCTGAATTGTGAAGAAAAGTAAGTTTTTGAGGAGCCGGTATTATATTGATCGAAAACGCTCAGAATTTGACGTCCCACATAAAATATTTCAAATGAAGTGGTTGGAAAGTTTTCCCTTATCCGCTTTATACCGTTCGACTACAATTTCTATCGATCGATGAAGAATACTCTCCATATAGTACTCTTTGCTCAATAACACGATATCTAAGATTACATGAATTAATTATTGTCCTTAAAAGACGGACAATCCTTATGAAGGGAAAACCATATGTTCTCCGAATGTTAGAAAAATATTATAGTTAACAATGGGCCTTTACTTTGAATAACACTATATCACCAAGTTGGGATATAATGGATATAGTCTAGTTTATAAAGAAGTTATTTATCTTGACTGCTAGGACAAAGCTGGAACTACGGTAAATTCAATAAAAACAGCTGGTAACTCCAACACCATTAAACCCAACATCTGTTTTTACGCACTGGAATAACATGACACACACACACTCAGTTAGTCAGTCACACAGATAGACGGACATATTTACATACACAAACATTCCCGTTAAACTCTACAAAGAAAATTGTACGAACCTGTCAAACTTTGTTTTGAAAAAAAGGGTGGCACATAGAAATTACACACAGAGGGTGGGAGGCACATTGAGAGATGATGATGAGATGATAAACGGAACAATGGAGAGAAAGAGCGAAGAAAACAACATATTTTAATACATTTTCCAAATACAGAAAAGAATGAAAAGTTTTTTTTTTACATTAGTTAGAGTGCAGAGATAAGTAAGAAAAGTTGAAATCGAATGGAAAAAAGTGTATAAATTTTGTATTAAATTTAAAAAAAAAAATTATAAATAATTTTTGTATAATAAAATATAAATTAATAAAAAAAGGAAGTGGTTTTGTAAAGTAATAAAAAAAGTAATGAAAAAGAAAAGAATTTTGTTATAAAAACCGAAAGATGAAAAAAAATTTTGTGAAAAGAATTTGAGACCAAGGAACATATTTTGCAAACATAAAGAAGAAAAAAATGTGAAAAAATTTGTTAATGGCAACCTTGTACAGGCCTATACTAGGATGCCAAAAATTGGAAGGGGGGTTAAACAAAGTATAGGGGCCCAAGAAATGTATACGTTTCTCCAAAAAAATATATATGAAAGAAAGAAAAAACCAAGTGAAAATTTAAAAATTTAAACTGCAATTTATAAATTAAGTTCAATTGAAGAACTAAATTTGTTTAAAAGGAAAAACATTTAAGGGAATTAATTTTATTTTTTAAATATTTAAATTATTTAGTTTTTGGTTTATTTTCTCATTTGCCTTTTTGGGTTTTTGTGTCTTTCTTTAGTCTATGTGTCCTTTTTTGTGCTTTATTCTTCCGTATTTTTTATTCCTTGTTTTCCTTTTTGGTATTTTTATGTTTTCCTATTTTGAGGTTAAGTTGGTCGTGTGTAAAACAGCCATTAGAACATGTTTTAATATAAACTCTGTTACTTTTCTTTTATGTGTGTCTTTTCCTTGGTCTCACATACAAACCCTTTGGAAGTGAAGTGTAGAAAAGTGCTTAAAATAACAAAGTCGTAGAAAGAAATGCAAATGAATTTATGTCGTTTCTAGTTCAAGTGTTCCGTTTTAAAAATACAAAAAATTTAAAAAAAAACAACTAAGAAGATAGAGTTCATCTAAAATAGTTATAAATAAGTGGAAACTTACTTTAAAATATTCCCGCTGTTACTGTTGGCAAAAAACAACGAAACAAAATTAAATAAATCCTTTAACTATTGTCATAAAACTCTTTATACTTCAAGCAACTAGGACACATATTTATGATTCCATGGTTAGATATGACATAAATCCTTTAGAAAAACTAAGAAATTATAAAAAAATGCAAACGGTTTTACTAAACTTTACAATCAAAAGCAACGAAAAAACGCCAAACTGCTGTATTGTGTTTTGTGTAAAGAAACTTTATAAGAAAAAACAAATAACTGTCATAACTGTTTTTTGCAGTGTTTGTGCGTGTGTTTTATTTACTGTTATTTGTGCGTGTATATTAAATTAGAATCCGTGTGTGTGTTTTTTTCTTTGTTTTTAGTTCTCTCCTTTTTCACAATTTCTACCTCCCTCTTGCTCTAAGAATATTGTCCCCTCGAGTAATTTAGTGTCATACTTACCTAAATTTTAAACACAAACACTTAAACTAACACACACACACACACTTACATACATACTAACTTATGCTCTCACTATCTTACTAAAGTTAACATATATACAACAACAACAAAAAGGAACTAACAAAGACAAAACTAAAATATCTTAAAAAGAAAATTGTCTAAATTTTTTTTTTCGCAATTGGCGCTTTATTGTCGTCAATTGTTCCCTTAAACGAAGAAAAAAAGAAGTAAACTTAAATAAACTAAGCCTTAGAAGCATTGTAATATTTGCCGCAATCTCTACCACCACTACCACTCACCGCCAACCGCCACAACCACCAAGTGTTTGTTAAATTTCTTTTAAAACTGTTTGCGTTAATACCATCAAAATATCTTCATTCGAAGAAGATTATCGGGCTGATCGGCCCATGGTGCAACGTGCATCATCTTCAGATGTTCCCTCGGTATCCGGTGGCCATCGAGAGTCTCGATTTGGCCTCGGTTATTCATCATATCAAAGTGGATATAATAAATTATTTACACAGGTTGGTTAAATTTAAACTTGAATTTTGAAAATATAAGAAAAGTTTTCTCCCTAAATTATTAATTTGTAAAATTTTTATTTAATTTTAAAAGTGTGTAAATCGATATAGTCTAAAAATGTTATTAGTTTACTTGGGAAAATGTGCAGCCCGTCTAAATAAATATTACACTGATATGCTAAATACAACAAATGATCTTAAACAATTTTTCTTTATAAATCTTTGATTAAACTTTAAGAACGATTTATTGAAATAATTCGGATTTGATTAAACAAATCGATAACAAAAACTCTTTAACTGAACCGGAAAATCTGTTTTGAAGCGAGTCATACTTTCCAGTTCAGTTCTAGTTCATTTCTAGTTCTAGTTAAGTTCTAGTTCAGTTATAGTTCAGTTCTAGTTCAGTTATAGTTCAGTTTTTGGAAAATGATATCACCATATTTAATTTGTGTGTTTAAATGCTAATGTGTATGTGTAATAATAATTTATCTATTTTTTGTAATTAACTTTTGTTGTTTGGAGTTTTGAAATCAATAACGAATCGAGCTCAAATCAAGCTCATTTTGGTTTTAATTAAATTTTTTACATTCTTAAATCAATCTTATTATACCCTACACCACTTTAGTGGTGAGGGTATATTGGGTTTGTGCTGATGTTTGTAACGCACAATAATATTGGTCCTATACCCACCTTAAAGTATACCAATCGGCTCAGAATCATTTTCTGAGTCGATTTAGCTATGTCCGTCCGTCCATGTAAACCTTGTAATCAAACTACAGGTCGCAATTCAATGAAATTTGGTACATGATCTTCTATTGTCCCAGGGACGAAGCCTATTGAAAATGGTTAAGATCGGTTCATTATTTCACCTAGCCCCCATACAACTGAACCCACCAATAGGGCTTGTAATCCTTGTAATCAAACTACAGGTCGCAATCTTAGAGATAATTCAATGAAATTAGGCACATGATCTTTTATGGTACCGTAGACGAAGCCTATTGAAAATGGTTACCATCGGTCCATTATTTCACCTAGCCCCCATACAACTGAACCCGCCGAATAGGGCTTTTAAGTTCATAATTATGTTTAATATACTCATATCTCGACAAAAAGCTGCAAAAACCAAGTTGTATACAAGACTTGATGACCCCCATGAATTCCATAATAATAGGTTCTCATATGACCCTAGCCCCTATGAAAAGCCCCCATCAAAATTTCACTTAAATGTCCACAATTTTATTCAACAATAAACGGCTTAAGTATGTATATCTAAGGTAAGGTACAATTCAACTTAAATGCTTTATTATGGCAACTAAATCACATTATATTTTTGTCAAAGGTGTAGGGTATTATATGGTCGGCCTCGCCCGACTATAACTTCTTACTTGTTTTTATCTTAAATCAAGTAAGAATTTTATTAAATCAAATAAAAAATTCTCATCATAACAACATAGTAAGATCACTTTGGGAAAAAGGGCTTAAAGTAAGTTTTTCATAACTAACAGATCTATACTTGAATCAAGTATTTTTCAATATAAAATTAAAAAACCGATGTCAAACTCCTCGACACGATTAATCGAAAAGAGGGTGTAATCTATTTATCATATATAAAAGAGTAGCGTTACTGACTGACTGATTCATCATCGCACAGCCCAAACGGCTGAACCTAGAATCATGAAATTGTGGCAGTAGATGTGTTTTTGGTTATATAGATCCACTAAGAAGGGATTTTTGGAAATTTGTACATTTAGGAGTAAAAAAGGGGAAAAACGGGTAAAACAGGTTTTCTTAATTATCTTACCCAATATTAGTGATACATGAAAAATTTTAAATGCACCTGTATCTACTCTTAAAATTATCAGATGAGTGTCTGGTACTTTTTCGAAATTCGAATTAAGGGTTGAAAATGTGTAACAAAGGTGATTTCAGTACCTTTTTTGGCCCTTTATAACTTTTTAACTAATAAACAAAATAAAATTTTTATAAATATTTTGAATATATCTCCCAAAACTATGAGACACTTGTTTCGTACTTTTTTTAAATTCAGTTCTTTTATTTATTTTGGTACTTTTTTTTAGCACATTAACCATCATTATCTCAATGTCTGGTTATATTTTATCGTAAGGTTAAATTGACAGTTTTCATACAAAAATTATTTTAACCGGCAGAATATCTACCGGATAAACGATAACAGGAGTTGGTGTCAACGGGGGTAAGAAAACTTTTTTAATTTATTGAAGTATTCCTATTAAATTACGGACTAACTCTATAATATTTGTTAAAACAAAATTTTTGTTATTTCACTGAAGAAAAAGGTACCAAAAAGGGGAAAAACGGGAAATTTAACTTCAAACTCATTGAGCCAATTTTTATATAATTTGAAAAAGTCGTTTATTTACTCACACAAAATAAGCTATTGATATATTATTTTGGAATTCGAGTACTAAGGCCTATATAGGACCAAATTCGAGTAAATGTTTGGTACTTTTCGAAAGCACTATTTTTCTGGAACAAATGAATGTAGATTTTAATCGCTTGAGTTATATCTGTGATATATAGATTTAAATACGGAACATTTTGTAAACTTAATTCTCCAAAAAGGATATTTCTACTTTCCACTAAGGTAGAATTTATTCCACTTTTGGTAGTTTTTCTTTCTTCAAATGATACTTGTTGTATGTTCTATAAAATTAATTTAAAACACATAATTATTAAACATACACGGTTCTCATTGACTAAGATTTTTTAAGAGAGAACTTTTTAGTACTTTTTATCTCATAAATGGTACTTTTTGAATTTTCTAAAATATTCAACCTAGGAACATAAATTTTAACATACATGGTCTTGACTGAATAATATTATGTAAGTGGGAACTCTGGTACTTTTCCATTCTTCTGGATTCTCTATAATGGTTACCGGAACACTTGACACACGGTCCTTATTAAATGATAATTAATTGAGAGAGATTTTTGTACTATTTCGTTTTTCCGATGGTACTTTTTGATATTTTTACGATATTGAACATAGAAATATAAAATTTAAAATGTAGGGACCTTAGTGAATGACAATCTACTGAAAGGGACTTTTGGTACTTTTTCATTCATCAATTTTTTTTTTTCAAATAGTACTTTCGAATTTTGTATGTATTTAATTTTGGTTAGGGTAGCGAAGCACCCATATATATGCTAGTCCATATATATAACATAATGTCTTTTCCGAAACATGAACAGAAGGTTCTTCCAAGTTTAGTTTTAGATTCGGTCTAATTTAAATTGTTATATTAATTTTGTCCTAAATGATTTTATTTCAAAATATTTGTAGTCATAGTCGACTGGATACTATTTTGTTAATATAAAACAATTTTTTAACAACTTTAAAAGAGAAAAATCAACAGGTTTTTTAACTTTTTAAAAAATAATATACATATAATTGTACTTGCCTATTGTGATGTTTAAAAATCTATTGTGTTTTTTTTTAACAGGATTATAGATATTTAATAATTCAACACAAACCTTTTTATTGAATTACAATCAACAATTTATCTAAAAGTAAAGAGTTTAATAATAGACAACAGTGATGTTTGTATATAAGTATGTATTTGTATATGCACTGGTATGTAAATGACATATTTCTAAAGATATTTACATACTCATCCTCTCAGATAGAGACATTTGTATTAGCATATACAGACATACATACATTTATGTTCAAATACAAACAAGTAAAACCTTTTACAATACAACATGTGCATTCAATATTATTTATTAACAGATGAGAAGGAAAATCTAGCAGAATTGATGGGATATTAAAATAATTGTTTTTAGAATTTAGACGTTAAATGTCAATTTGGCAACAATCATCATTTAAAGATTTTCAATGATTATATCTGCATGATTAATTCGTTTATAGTTAATTTTATAAAATAATTGATATAAAAACTTATCAATTTATTTAAAATTCTTTTTTTATAAAGATTAATTTATATGTTTATTTTAGCTATAAATTATTAACTTGTTTATTTAACTTTAATTTTCTCAAAGAAAAAAATAATTGAATATAATTGATATACCGGATATTGGTGAGAAGAGAAGGAATAGAAAGAATAATTGACTCGCTAATTTATGAGAAGCAAAATGAAATCGAAAGAGCGGTCTTTCAGAATATGATATAATTCTGTTCTATATCAGTTCTGGTTCAGTTCTAGTTCAGTTCTAGTTCAGTTCTAGTTCAGTTCTAGTTCAGTTCTAGTTCAGTTCAGTTCTAGTTCAGTTCTAGTTCAGTTCTAGTTCAGTTCTAGTTCAGTTCTAGTTCAGTTCTAGTTCAGTTCTAGTTCAGTTCTAGTTCAGTTCTAGTCAGTTCTAGTTCAGTTCTAGTTCAGTTCTAGTTCAGTTCTAGTTCAGTTCTAGTTCAGTTCTAGTCAGTTCTAGTTTCAGTTCTAGTTCAGTTCTAGTTCAGTCTAGTTCAGTTCTAGTTCAGTTCTAGTTCAGTTCTAGTTCAGTTCTAGTTCAGTTCTAGTTCAGTTCTAGTTCAGTTCTAGTTCAGTTCTAGTTCAGTTCTAGTTCAGTTCTAGTTCAGTTCTAGTTCAGTTCTAGTTCAGTTCTAGTTCAGTTCTAGTTCAGTTCTAGTTCAGTTCTAGTTCAGTTCTAGTTCAGTTCTAGTTCAGTTCTAGTTCAGTTCTAGTTCAGTTTCTAGTTCAGTTCTAGTTCAGTTTCTAGTTCAGTTCTAGTTCAGTTCTAGTTTCAGTCTAGTTCAGTTCTAGTTCAGTTCTAGTTCAGTTCTAGTTCAGTTCTAGTTTCAGTTCTAGTTCAGTTCTAGTTCATGTGTCTAGTTCAGTTCGAAGTTCAGTTCTAGTTCAGTTCTAGTTCAGTTCTAGCATTTCAGTTCTAGTTCAGTTCTAGTTCAGTTCTAGTTCAGTTCTAGTTCACGTTCTAGTTCAGTTCTAGTTCAGTTCTAGTTCAGTTCTAGTTCAGTTCTAGTTCAGTTCTAAGTTCAGTTCTAGTTTAAGTGTCGAGTTCAGTTCTAGTTCAGTTCTAGTTCAGTTTCTATTCAGTTCTATTCAGTTCTAGTTCAGTTCTAGTTCAGTTCGAGGTCTGTCTAGTTCAGTTGCTTAGTTCAGTTCTAGTTCAGTTCTAGTTCAAGTTCTAGTTCGTTTCTAGTTCAGTTCTAGTTCAGTTCTAGTTCAGTTTCTAGTTCAGTTCTAGTTCAGTTCTAGTTCAGTTCTAGTTCAGTTCTAGTTCAGTTCTAGTTCAGTTCTAGTTCAGTTCTAGTTCAGTTCTAGTTCAGTTCTAGTTCAGTTCTAGTTTCAGTTCTAGTTCAGTTCTAGTTCAGTTCTAGTTCAGTTCTAGTTCAGTTCTAGTTCAGTTCTAGTTCAGTTCTAGTTCAGTTCTAGTTCAGTTCTAGTTCAGTTCTAGTTCAGTTCTAGTTCAGTTCTAGTTCAGTTCTAGTTCAGTTCTAGTTCAGTTCTAGTTCAGTTCTAGTTCAGTTCTAATTCAGTTCTAGTTTAGTTCTAGTTCAGTTCTAGTTCAGTTCTAGTTCTGTTCTAGTTCAGTTCTAGTTCAGTTCTAGTTGAGTTCTAGTTGAGTTCTAGTTGAGTTCTAGTTCAGTTCTAGTTCAGTTCTAGTTCAGTTCTAGTTCAGTTCTAGTTCAGTTCTAGTTCAGTTCTAGTTGAGTTCTAGTTCAGTTCTAGTTCAGTTCTAGTTCAGTTCTAGTTCAGTTCTAGTTCAGTTCTAGTTCGTTCTAGTTCAGTTCTAGTTCAGTTCTAGTTCAGTTCTAGTTCAGTTCTAGTTCAGTTCTAGTTCAGTTCTAGTTCAGTTCTAGTTCAGTTCTAGTTCAGTTCTAGTTCAGTTCTAGTTCAGTTCTAGTTCAGTTCTAGTTCAGTTCTAGTTCAGTTCTAGTTCAGTTCTAGTTCAGTTCTAGTTCAGTTCTAGTTCAGTTCTAGTTCAGTTCTAGTTCAGTTCTAGTTCAGTTCTAGTTCAGTTCTAGTTCAGTTCTAGTTCAGTTCTAGTTCAGTTCTAGTTCAGTTCTAGTTCAGTTCTAGTTCAGTTCTAGTTCAGTTCTAGTTCAGTTCTAGTTCAGTTCTAGTTCAGTTCTAGTTCAGTTCTAGTTCAGTTCTAGTTCAGTTCTAGTTCAGTTCTAGTTCAGTTCTAGTTCAGTTCTAGTTCAGTTCTAGTTCAGTTCTAGTTCAGTTCTAGTTCAGTTCTAGTTCAGTTCTAGTTCAGTTCTAGTTCAGTTCTAGTTCAGTTCTAGTTCAGTTCTAGTTCAGTTCTAGTTCAGTTCTAGTTCAGTTCTAGTTCAGTTCTAGTTCAGTTCTAGTTCAGTTCTAGTTCAGTTCTAGTTCAGTTCTAGTTCAGTTCTAGTTCAGTTCTAGTTCAGTTCTAGTTCAGTTCTAGTTCAGTTCTAGTTCAGTTCTAGTTCAGTTCTAGTTCAGTTCTAGTTCAGTTCTAGTTCAGTTCTAGTTCAGTTCTAGTTCAGTTCTAGTTCAGTTCTAGTTCAGTTCTAGTTCAGTTCTAGTTCAGTTCTAGTTCAGTTCTAGTTCAGTTCTAGTTCAGTTCTAGTTCAGTTCTAGTTCAGTTCTAGTTCAGTTCTAGTTCAGTTCTAGTTCAGTTCTAGTTCGTTCTAGTCAGTTCTAGTTCAGTTCTAGTTCAGTTCTAGTTCAGTTCTAGTTCAGTTCTAGTTCAGTTCTAGTTCAGTTCTAATTCAGTCTAGTTCAGTTCTAGTCAGTTCTAGTTCAGTTCTAGTTCAGTTCTAGTTCAGTTCTAGTTCAGTTCTAGTTCAGTTCTAGTTCAGTTCTAGTTCAGTTCTAGTTCAGTTCTAGTTAAGTTCTAGTTCAGTATAAAATGCTTAAATTCTTGGCAATCAATAAGAAGTAATAGTATCCCTTCAAACATTTGAAACATTGAGGGTAAATTTCACAGGTGCTATCATACAAACCACAACTGCAATATAATTCTCATATTGTTAGAAGTGAAAAAAAAAAAACATAAAACAAAAATGTAAAAATAATAATGAATTCATTCAAGTGGATGCGCTTTAACACTGAGTTTGTTAGTAAAATATACTAGAATTTCAAGAAGAACAGAGAAAAAAATATTATAAGGCTGAAATAAAATAAAGGATTGGTTCATTCATACATCCATCTATACATATTTATTTATGTATGTATATTTAAATGTGTATATAGGGATTAAAAGCAAAATAAAGGGGTCATTTAATATGTATGTAATATTTTATATATTACTTTATAGTTAATGTATCTGTATAGGTAACGAGCTATGTACATAGCAAATAGGATGAATTATGACTTGAATAACACTTTATATCGCTTAAACTATAATGTAGATGACAGCCCTAAAAGTACTTGTTTATCCAATTTTAGTCACAAATTTTCTACTGAAGATTTTAAATATCAGTATTTTATATAAAGACCTATGTCAATTTTCTTAAACTAATTGAAAATTTTAAATAAAATATTAATAAAACTTCTCAGACTGCCTCCTTAAATTCTTTATAATTTTACAAGTCTACACATGTTTGTGTGTGTATGTGCTTATATTTAATTTTGATGTACTTCATATACAATAAATACAACATTTCTGTTTTTATTCTACATTTTTAATTCAATTTTACTTAATTGTTTAATACAAAAATATTTTTGTTTAATAATTGTTGTTAATGCGTTTTCTTTAAAATAATAAGAGCAATAGAATTCGAAATTGTAAATACCTTTAACTTATTACCCAGAAGTTTGCATTCTTTAAAACGGGAGAAAAATAACAAAATTATAAACTTTTTCTTAAAATTGGCAATTTGCCAAATGTTAAATTAATTTGAAAATAATTATTGTTTATAATAAAGAATTTAGATTTTTAATGCTTTTTGTATTAGACGAAAATAATGTTTTCGATAAGGAATGGTTTATTGAGTGTTGAGATATTTCATTGATTTTATTCTAATAAGTTCAAATACTGCGATGGGGAAAATATGTTTAGGTCTAGTTTTAGAATTAATAACTTTTGAAGTTACATATTCTTATAAAGAGTCCACTTATTGTAGGTCATATACAGAATTGGACTGAGAATAACCTTTGGACTCAGAATTAGTTTTTCAATTCATTTAGCGATGTACACTTTTCCTCCTAAAAAGTGGTCCACATGACACCCTAGTATACATGTATGTAGTTCATCATAATCAGTTTCTTAATCGAACCGTATCCCAGAAATAGAAATTTGAAGGGATACCGTCTGGACAGTGCGGCGGTTAAAGCAAAACATCCCAGCCGTTTTCTTTCAAATAGTTTTTAACTGATATGAGTTCCCTTTATTGGTCTGGAGAGATTGTAGCAGCATAGATAGATAACTTACACATAGATATTTGGCAATTATGATGGTTGGCCGCACATGCTGATGTTTGTAACGGACATTAATATTGGTCCTATACTTACCTTAAAGTATACCAATCGGCTTAGAATCATTTTATGTGTCGATTTAGCTATGTCCGTCCGTCCGTCTGTCCGTGTAAATGATCTTCTATTATAACAGAGACGAAGCGTATTGAAAATGGTTAACATCGATCCATTACTTCACCTAGCCCTCATACAACTGAACCCCAAAATAGGGCTTGCAAACCTTGTAATAAACTTACAGGTCGCAATTTTGAATATAATTAAATTTGACACATGATATTCTATTGTACCTGAAACGAAGCCTATTGAAAATGGTTAACATAAGTCCATTATTTCACCTGGCCCCCATACAACTGAACCAACCGAATAGGGCCCTTAAGTTCATAGTTATGTTTAATATACTCGTATCACGACAAAAAGCTGTAAAACTATGTTCTATACTAGCCTTGAATACCCTGATGAATTTTATAATAATAGGACCTCATTTGACCCTAGCCCCTATACAAAGGCCCCCTCAAAATATGACTTAAATGTTCACAATTTGATTCAATAATATGTATATCTAAGACAATTCAATTTAAATACTTTATTATGAAAACTAAATCACATTTTATATGTATAACTGGTGTAGGGTATTATATATTGCACTGAGATCAGGATTTTCAATCGCTAGTAGAGAACTGAGGCTCGTATTGTGTACTTCAATGCGTATCGTTTATGAGGTGTTCCTATAGAGATTCTTAAAAAGGCATTTCCTAGGAACAATCTAATGTGTATAAATTTTATTTATTTTTTTTTTTGTAATTAACTTTTTTTGCTCAAATGTTCAGAATTCTAAAATTAAGTACGAAGCGAGCTTTGTGCTCGATTCATAAGCCCATTTTTGGGATTATTTCAGTCTTTTACATTATTAAATCAATCTTATTTTATGTCAAATCAAGTATGTATTTGAGATCGAACCCAAAATTCTCAAAATAAGTACGTTGTAAGATCAGTTAAGAACGTACTTAATGGATCCGTACTAGAATCAAGTATTTTGTACTTGGATTGATATAAGTACGGATTACTCAATTCTCTTTTGAACGTACTTGAGCAAAGTGCTTCTACATGGTTCGGTATCAGCCATGTACAAAAACTGCCCCTTGAGTATTTTTATGGGGATCATAAAGATGCTTTGATGGGTTGTTTATAGCTTAGCTGGTGATTGAAATAGATCTTTGTGGAATAAGAGCGACAAGTTAGTTGTTCACGTAAAGCAATCCGGTTCATATGATTTTCTGCTTATTTCGAACTTTTAAATAAAAATTCTTATAACAATATGTCCAAAATATTGCAAACAAGTTCTATATTGAGTTTTGAAATGAGCCCATTAGAAAGGCTGTTACAAGAATAACGAATTACCTATGACGGTATTCATATTTTATTCTATTTCCTTAAGCAACCCTAAAACTTCATTCGAAGATTTACTCTGTGTTCATATTAATATCGATATCTGAGGATACATCGAGGATGAGGATATCGATGTATATAGTTTTTAACTCAAGTAATATTTGTGATATATCAATTTTAAGTAGAATCTAATACTTCATACGTTAATAATCGAATTTAATCCGAATCTACTATCCGACTGACCTCACATTTTGTATACAATAGTATTTTTAAATAAATCTAATGGATGCATAAAACAAACATTGTTTACATTAATTTCTATAAACAAAAGCAAATGTATATTTTCAAAACGAATGCGAAACAATAACAACAAATGTATGTATTAAACATATTTACTAACACACGAATTATATGAACTTTGACCTTATAATTTACATAAATTAAAGTTGGCATCGAAAACTTCATTAGTACCAAACAGTTCATTGACATTTTCCATAATAAGTTAAATTTAGTTGAATTAAAACAGGAGAAGTAATAATTTATTTATGAATTTAAGTAAATTAATAATGTTTAATGTGGAAAACATTAAAAATTAAAAACTTTTAAAATAAAAAAACAGTTTTTATCGAACCCCATAAGGAGGGAATTATTATTAAATTTTTATGTATCTACTTTATTTCTTACTTTAATGTTTATGTTCTTTACTCTTATCTTCATTTAAGGGTTCTGCCGACTCCAACTATTCACAACCGTCATCCGATCTGTCGCTAGACGAGGAAAAGGAATCGCTTCGGCGAGATAAGGAACGTCAGGCCTTAAGCCAGTTGGATAAAGCGAGAGTAAGTATTTAAAAATAACAACAAATTTTAAATCCAAACTGTTAAACTATTCCCACCTACAATCAGAGTAAACCAGTTGCGTTCGCTGTGCGAACAAATGTTGCTTACGATGGTACCATCGATGATGATTCACCCGTGCAGGGTAATGCCGTATCCTTCGATGTTAGGGAATTTCTACACATTAAAGAGAAATACGATCATAACTGGTGGATCGGTAGACTGGTTAAAGAAGGCTGTGATGTGGGATTCATACCCAGCCCCGTTAAGCTAGAACACATACGAGTGCAGGTGAGCTATTGCATATTTCTTTTTTTTTGGTAATAAAATTAATATTAATTAAATTTAAATTTCTCTTAATAAAAGAATCAAAACCGACCCTCAAGACTGTATGGTACAAAAGGCTCATCCAGTGGGAATTTAGGCGGCGGTCAAGCAGGTGCGGAGCCATCACGAGGTAGCACACCCCCTACACCTGGTATGACACACATGTTCATGTTATTCTTATGATTTCTTAGTTTTTTTTTTTTTTTTTAATTTTTCTTTGATTTTTGGTTTCAATATTTTTTTAATCTAATTTGATGTTGTGTTTTTTCGGAAAGGAAATCAATCTACCAAGAAAATAATTACTTTAAAATTTATATTTTCTTTCTTTAAAAAAATCGTATTTAAATGGGGTGTACTTTTTTGGAGTATATATATTTATTGTATATTGTAAAATGAACTAAATTTTCTTTACTTACTTTTAGTTTCTTTCTCTTTTTTTGCTAAACCAAAAAAATATTTTTCCTTAAATATTGTAAGTGTGTATAGAAAAAAGGTGTTTTTAATTATTTTTTATATTTTGTAAAAAATTCTTTATTATTATTAACAATTTAATTCGAGGAAAGAGCGATCAGCTATTAGGTTTTCAGAATTTCCATAATGATTTGGTCATTACACAAATCTTTAACAAAAATAACTTGAAATATCGAGGATTATAACAAACAAATTTTGGAATCCGTTTTTTGAAAACCAACTAAATTATTACTATCTATAAAGCAGTTTTTTAAAGCGAAAAATGTTTGATATATCAGTTTTAATAGTTGGTTTAAAAATATCTGAATGAAACAATATTTTTGTAATGTTATTTAAATCAGTTAATGTATGATATACATATTTCGATTGTATTTAATCAAAATATCGGAAGATCTTTGACTCCAGATTACAAATTTTAAACTTTCAGACGCAAACGATGAATTTTACTATCGATTAAAGAAATAACAAATTTAGATAATTATTTAGTAAATATGTTCTACTTCAGTTCTAGTTCAGTTATAGTTCAGCTCTAGTTCAGTTCTAGTTCAGTTCTAGTTCAGTTCTAGTTCAGTTCTAGTTCAGTTCTAGTTCAGTTCTAGTTCAGTTCTAGTTCATTTCTAGTTCAGTTCTAGTTCAGTTCTAGTCAGTTCTAGTTCAGTCTAGTTCAGTTCTAGTTCAGTTCTAGTTCAGTTCTAGTTCAGTTCTAGTTCAGTTCTAGTTCAGTTCTAGTCAGTTCTGTTCAGTTCTAGTTCATTCTAGTTCAGTTCTAGTTCAGTTCTAGTTCAGTTCTAGTTCAGTTCTAGTTCAGTTCTAGTTCAGTTCTAGTTCAGTTCTAGTTCAGTTCTAGTTCAGTTCTAGTTCAGTTCTAGTTCAGTTCTAGTTCAGTTCTAGTTCAGTTCTAGTTCAGTTCTAGTTCAGTTCTAGTTCAGTTCTAGTTCAGTTCTAGTTCAGTTTAGTTCAGTTCTAGTTCAGTTCTAGTTCAGTCAGTCAGTTCAGTTCAGTCTAGTTCAGTTCTAGTTCAGTTCTAGTTCAGTTCTAGTTCAGTTCTAGTTCAGTTCTAGTTCAGTTCTAGTTCAGTTCTAGTTCAGTTCTAGTTCAGTTCTAGTTCAGTTCTAGTTCAGTTCTAGTCAGTTCTAGTTCAGTTCTAGTTCAGTTCTAGTTCAGTTCTAGTACAGATCTAGTTCAGTTCTAGTTCAGTTCTAGTTCAGTTCTAGTTCAGTTCTAGTTCAGTTCTAGTTCAGTTCTAGTTCAGTTCTAGTTCAGTTTAGTTCAGTTTTAGTTCAGTTTTAGTTCAGTTCTAGTTCAGTTCTAGTTCAGTTCTAGTTCAGTTCTAGTTCAGTTCTAGTTCAGTTCTAGTTCAGTTCTATTAGTTCTAGTTCAGTTCTAGTACAGATCTAGTTCAGTTCTAGTTCAGTTCTAGTTCAGTTCTAGTTCAGTTCTAGTTCAGTTCTAGTTCAGTTCTAGTTCAGTCTAGTTCAGTTCTAGTTCAGTTCTAGTTCAGTTTTAGTTCAGTTTTAGTTCAGTTCTAGTTCAGTTCTAGTTCAGTTCAGTTCTAGTTCAGTTCTAGTTCAGTTCTAGTTCAGTTCTAGTTCAGTTCTAGTTCAGTTCTAGTTCAGTTCTAGTTCAGTTCTAGTTCAGTTCTAGTTCAGTTCTAGTTCAGTTCTAGTTCAGTTCTAGTTCAGTTCTAGTTCAGTTCTAGTTCAGTTCTAGTTCAGTTCTAGTTCAGTTCTAGTTCAGTTCTAGTTCAGTTCTAGTTCAGTTCTAGTTCAGTTCTAGTTCAGTTCTAGTTCAGTTCTAGTTCAGTTCTAGTTCAGTTCTAGTTCAGTTCTAGTTCAGTTCTAGTTCAGTTCTAGTTCAGTTCTAGTTCAGTTCTAGTTCAGTTCTAGTTCAGTTCTAGTTCAGTTCTAGTTCAGTTCTAGTTCAGTTCTAGTTCAGTTCTAGTTCAGTTCTAGTTCAGTTCTAGTTCAGTTCTAGTTAGTTCTAGTTCAGTTCTAGTTCAGTTCTAGTTCAGTTCTAGTTCAGTTCTAGTTCAGTTCTAGTCAGTTCTAGTTCAGTTCTAGTTCAGTTCTAGTTCAGTTCTAGTTCAGTTCTAGTTCAGTTCTAGTTCAGTTCTAGTTCAGTTCTAGTTCAGTTCTAGTTCAGTTCTAGTTCAGTTTAGTTCAGTTCTAGTTCAGTTCTAGTTCAGTTCTAGTTCAGTTCTAGTTCAGTTCTAGTTCAGTTCTAGTAGTTCAGTTCAGTTCTAGTCAGTTTCTAGTTCAGTCTAGTTCAGTTCTAGTTCGTTCTAGTTCAGTTCTAGTTCAGTTCTAGTTCAGTTCTAGTTCAGTTCTAGTTCAGTCATTCTAGTTCAGTTCTAGTTCAGTTCTAGTTCAGTTCTAGTTCAGTTCTAGTTCAGTTCTAGTCTTCTAGTTCAGTTCTAGTTCAGTTCTAGTTCAGTTCTAGTTCAGTTCTAGTCAGTTCTAGTTCAGTAGTTCAGTAGTTCAGTTCTAGTTCAGTTCTAGTTCAGTTCTAGTTCAGTTCTAGTCAGTTCTAGTTCAGTTCTAGTTCAGTTCTAGTTCAGTTCTAGTCAGTTTCTAGTTCAGTTCTAGTTCAGTTCAGTTCTAGTTCAGTTCTAGTTCAGTTCTAGTTCAGTTCTAGTTCAGTTCTAGTTCAGTTCTAGTTCAGTTCTAGTTCAGTTCTAGTTCAGTTCTAGTTCAGTTCTAGTTCAGTTCTAGTTCAGTTCTAGTTCAGTTCTAGTTCAGTTCTAGTTCAGTTCTAGTTCAGTTCTAGTTCAGTTCTAGTTCAGTTCTAGTTCAGTTCTAGTTCAGTTCTAGTTCAGTTCTAGTTCAGTTCTAGTTCAGTTCTAGTTCAGTTCTAGTTCAGTTCTAGTTCAGTTCTAGTTCAGTTCTAGTTCAGTTCTAGTTCAGTTCTAGTTCAGTTCTAGTTCAGTTCTAGTTCAGTTCTAGTTCAGTTCTAGTTCAGTTCTAGTTCAGTTCTAGTTCAGTTCTAGTTCAGTTCTAGTTCAGTTCTAGTTCAGTTCTAGTTCAGTTCTAGTTCAGTTCTAGTTCAGTTCTAGTTCAGTTCTAGTTCAGTTCTAGTTCAGTTCTAGTTCAGTTCTAGTTCAGTTCTAGTTCAGTTCTAGTTCAGTTCTAGTTCAGTTCTAGTTCAGTTCTAGTTCAGTTCTAGTTCAGTTCTAGTTCAGTTCTAGTTCAGTTCTAGTTCAGTTCTAGTTCAGTTCTAGTTCAGTTCTAGTTCAGTTCTAGTTCAGTTCTAGTTCAGTTCTAGTTCAGTTCTAGTTCAGTTCTAGTTCAGTTCTAGGTCAGTTCTAGTTCAGTTCTAGTTCAGTTGAGTTCAGTTCTAGTTCAGTTCTAGTTCAGTTGTAGTTCAGTTCTAGTTCAGTTCTAGTTCAGTTCTAGTTCAGTTCTAGTTCAGTTCTAGTTCAGTTCTAGTTCAGTTCTAGTTCAGTTCTAGTTCAGTTCTAGTTCAGTTCTAGTTCAGTTCTAGTTCAGTTCTAGTTCAGTTTTAGTTCAGTTCTAGTTTAGTTCTAGTTCAGTGTTTAGGAAACGAAGTTCTGATGTGATATTTCTCATATGTATGTATGGATAAGCGATGAAAAAGTTTATTGTAAAACCGATTTCATTATGTAATTAAAATGTTTGTGTTTTGAAGTTTTGTTTTCATTCAGTCTTTCTTATTCAATGTAAATATATAGATTTTTAGATTAAATATCGTATCCAGATATCTAGGCAATATTAGGTTTTATTTTATTTTTTATTTCCTTATTTTAATTTTCAATCATCTGCCATCAAAATTAATACAAAAAACTCCCCCTTTAAAAAAATATATAAAAACGTATATCAACAACAATTGTGTTTTGTTTCGTTAAAAAACAATTATGTTACTTTGCATGATTATTATTTGAGCTTTATTTAGTACAAAAAAACAGAAATACAAAATTATAGCTTGTTTTATCGTAGACGTTTTTCCGTTAGTCAATTTCTTTTATAAAGTTAAACTTCTTTAAGAAACAAGAAAATTCTAATCATTTTGCACTTTAATTAAATTTCTTTGTATAAAAACCAAAACTACATAAAATATTTAAAACAAAAACATATTAAAATTTTGCACACAACTGTTAAAATCTTAAACCTCTTAAAAAACTGAAACTATAACTTAAACAAATCAAACCAACAACAAACAACTACACAAAATTGTACCACAAGATCCTTATAGTACAACACCACGAAAGAAAAAAACAGGTTTGTCTTTTGTCTTCTTTTCTAAGTAGTTTTCTTTTTCTCTAAATTTAAATGTAAACAATTTTAAATATTGGTTCCTATATTTAGGTTTAGATTGGCTAGTGTGTGTCTTGCAAGCTAAAAAAACAGAAACTTGAAAAAATCTAACACTTTTAATAATTTAGTAAATCAATATATTTTTTATTAGAAAAATCTTAGATTTCTTTAAATTCACCCTTCGCGTTTTACATTAAAAACACATTGTCTGTTTCGCTAATGTCTCTCGTTCGCCTTTTAACATTCTCGAAATAAGTTCAGATACATACATATGTTACGAATCACATGCCTGTTGTTATTTTAGTTTTGAGAAAATCATGCTTTATTTTTGTTTCGATTCAGCTTAAAGATATTTTAAATTCTCAATAAACACGAAATTTTATACAATCAATCATTAACAAAACACTCACTATTTCTTAGTCATTGAGAGGATTTACAGTTTAATTTGAAATTGCCAATTTTTTCTAGATTAATTTTATCAGTTTTATTTATGTTCTAGTTCAGCTCTATTTCAATTCCGGTTCATTCCTAGTTCAGTTCTAGTTCAGTTCTAGTTCAGTTCTAGTTCAGTTCTAGTTCAGTTCTAGTTCAGTTCTAATTCAGTTCTAGTTCAGTTCTAGTTCAGTTCAGTTCTAGTTCAGTTCAGTTCAGTTCAGTTCAGTTCAGTTCTAGTTCAGTTCTAGTTCAGTTCTAGTTCAGTTCTAGTTCAGTTCTAGTTCAGTTCTAGTTCAGTTCTAGTTCAGTTCTAGTTCAGTTCTAGTTCAGTTCCAGTTCAGTTCTAGTTCAGTTCTAGTTCAGTTCTAGTTCAGTTCTAGTTCAGTTCTAGTTCAGTTCTAGTTCAGTTCTAGTTCAGTTCTAGTTCAGTTCTAGTTCAGTTCTAGTTCAGTTCTAGTTCAGTTCTAGTTCAGTTCTAGTTCAGTTCTAGTTCAGTTCTAGTTCAGTTCTAGTTCAGTTCTAGTTCAGTTCTAGTTCAGTTCTAGTTCAGTTCTAGTTCAGTTCTAGTTCAGTTCTAGGTTAGTTCTAGGTTAGTTCTAGGTTAGTTCTAGTTCAGTTCTAGTTCAGTTCTAGTTCAGTTCTAGTTCAGTTCTAGTTCAGTTTTAGTTCAGTTCTAGTTCAGTTCCAGTTCAGTTCTAGTTCAGTTCTAGTTCAGTTCTAGTTCAGTTCTAGTTCAGTTCTAGTTCAGTTCTAGTTCAGTTCTAGTTCAGTTCTAGTTCGGTTCTAGTTCAGTTCTAGTTCAGTTCTAGTTCAGTTCTAGTTCAGTTCTAGTTCAGTTCTAGTTCAGTTCTAGTTCAGTTCTAGTTCAGTTCTAGTTCAGTTCTAGTTCAGTTCTAGTTCAGTTCTAGTTCAGTTCTAGTTCAGTTCAGTTCTAGTTCAGTTCTAGTTCAGTTCTATTTCAGTTCTAGTTCAGTTCTAATTCAGTTCTAATTCAGTTCTAGTTCAGTTTTAGTTCTGTTCTAGTTTTTTTAAATTATTTTTTTTTTAGAATATAACAAATATAACTGTGGATCCTTAATAGTTCGTCATTATAAATACTCGATCTCAAATATATCTTATGATATAGTAAGAAATCTCTGTTTACACCTACATTAGACATTTCACACTTCTGTACTTTACAACCATCAATACACCTTTAAAATGATTATTGTACATACATTTAAACATTTTTTAAAACATCCACACCCACAATAATTATATATCGATTTTCGTTAAAAAAAAATTAATTATCCACCAAAAAAACACCCATTCACGTTAGAAATCAATTAAACAAAAATATTATAATCAAATTGCAACTAAAACAGCAACAACAAAACCAACTACAACAAGAAAAATAAAATCAATTACATTTTCATGTAGATGCCATAAACTCGCTCATTCGAATCTCCATACCTTTTTTCGTTTCTTTCGTTTTTTCTTTCTCTTGCTTGTTTTTTCGATGATACTAACTAATCAGGTGACGAATCAGATTCCATGGGACCAGGACGTGGTAAAGCAACACTCGCCACACCGCCCAACAAGGAGAAACGCAAACCATTCTTCAAGAAACAAGAGACCGCATCCCCATATGATGTTGTGCCATCGATGCGTCCCGTCGTCTTAGTGGGTCCAAGTTTAAAAGGTTACGAAGTAACCGATATGATGCAAAAGGCTTTATTCGACTTCCTGAAACATCGTTTCGAAGGTCGTATCATAATAACACGAGTCATGGCCGATATATCGCTGGCGAAACGTTCCATCATGAATAATCCCTCGAAGCGTGCGATCATGGAGCGTTCAAGCAGTCGTTCGGATTGTTTGAGTAAAGTACAGGAGGAGATCGAACGAATATTCGAATTGGCCAGAACGTTACAATTAGTAGTACTCGATTGTGATACAATCAATCATCCGTCACAACTAGCAAAAACTTCACTAGCACCAACAATAGTTTATCTTAAAATTAGTAGTAGTAAGGTGAGAAGAGTTGCATGAGATTATTATTGGTAAAGAGCTGTTGAATAATATTTTATTTTTATTTTTTAGGTTTTACAGCGTTTAATCAAATCCCGTGGTAAATCACAGGCAAAAAATCTTTCCGTACAAATGGTAGCCGCTGAAAAATTGGCTCAATGTCCACCGGAAATGTTTGATGTTATCCTAGATGAAAATCAATTAGAAGATGCCTGTGAACATATTGCTGAATATTTAGAGGTAATTAATTTTGTATGAATTTATTTAAAATGAAAATTGAAAACTGAAGAAAACTATAGTTTCTTACAATATTTGAGAGTTCAATTTTTATTTACGCGATCATGGACTTAACGTTATTAAAAATTATAATATTATATGCAATGTAACTGTTCTCTCTTGATTTACAGACCTATTGGAGAGCCACTCATCCAGATATTAATACGGCTGCCTCTATACCTAGACCATTACCTCAGGAAGCTTCACCTACCACAGAACAAGCCCGCATGGGTCCTACACCACCCGGTAAGTTTGTTAAGTTTTTTCCAACTTGCATCATGATTTATTTAATTTAATTCATTGATGACAAGAAACTAAAAAAAATATCAAAAAATCATTATCATTTATTTGGAGGTCAGTTAGAAAAGTAGAAAAAAAAAAAATTACAAAAATATAAATATTTTCAGGCAAAGTTTCATTAAAACTTCTATTTAGGTTCAAAACTAAAAATTTCGACACCACATACAAATTTCATTTATTTTTATGATATTATTTAAGATCAATTATAATTTCTCCTTATTATTTTCAAACAAACTTCAACAAACACCTTTTTAACAAATTTTTGTAAATTATGTTTATTCTACTTTTTTCACTTGTTTTTATTGATATTATAAAAAAAATCGAAAAAAACTAACTATCAAACAATCAATTAATCAATCGAATCGCAACTTTCTCGTTCTCTGAAATGCGTTAAACTTGAAACTATAATAACTTGTTACTCTTGCTCTTGCTTGCATTCTCACTCCCAACCGTTTAGTGGATGGGGGAGAAGATCAAAGAGATTATAGAATGAGTTCAATAGAACGTGAGGGTAGTCGCGAAAGAGATATTTCGCGTGAGCGAGAATGTAGCCGAGAAGCCGATTATGAGCGTGAATTTTGGGATAATGAATTCTCTAAGGGTCGTCGTACGCCCCGGGAACGTCAACGTGATTTAGAGTGGGAACGCGAGCGAGCAAGAGAATGGGAAAGAGAACGAGAAAGAGATTGGGATAGAGAATTCGATTGGGACCAAGGTAAACAAACTACAAACATAATATATTTTTCTTTCTATTAAATATTTCAGTTTTGTTTGTTTTTTTAATTTAAATGTAAATTTTCTTCAAAACTCAAACAAAACGAAAAAAAAAACTTATTCTGAAAAAGCCACTACAAAGTACAAAATATTACCAGAGCTTTAAAATCTTTTTATAATTTAAAATTGGTTTTTATTATTAATTATTATTTTTTAATTAACTACATTAATATACTACAAGTATTTTTATCCCTAGAAAAGCTTTTTGTTACTTGAAAAAAACTTTACATTTACTCCTTTAAAAATAAAATATTAAAATTAAGAAATAATTAAATCTACTTAAACATTGTCTGATTAATTGTGTAAAGAGTTATATCTAGCTGTTTACTATTTATTATCTAAACTACATATGCTTTTTATTATTATTATTTTTATTAATCTATTTTTAATTATTTTATAATATTCCTTTTTTTATTTTAGCTTATACATCATTTGGTACCTTCACCTTCTAGTTTCTCATAGTTTATCAAACTCGTTTCCTAGAAACAATCTTTTAAACAATTTAGCTTTAACTAAGTCTACATAATTTAAACAAAATCCATCATAATTATCTAAAAAGACCATCTTTAAAAGAAGATCCTTTGAGTTTTATTCCCATTTCATCCACAACCCTTAAAGAGTACGATATTGAATTCCTTTTAGTACTTTCTATTCTGAGTTAATTTTTCGTTAATAATTTTAAGTTTTTCTTTTGTTTCTAATTGCTTTCTTACTAACAATTACTAACGAAAGAGTCTGACACAACATACATATCCCTTTACACGTTTATCATTTATAGTCTAGTCTGTAGTATAGTCTATAGTCTAGTCAGTTCTAGTTCAGTTTTAGTTCAGTTTTAGTTCAGTTCTAGTTCAGTTCTAGTTCAGTTCTAGTTCAGTTTCTAGTTCTAGTTCATTCTAGTTCAGTTCTAGTTCATTCTAGTTCGAGTTCAGTTCTAGTCAGTTCTAGTTCAGTTCTAGTTCATTCTAGTTCAGTTCTAGTTCAGTTCTAGTTCAGTTCTAGTTCAGTTCTAGTTCAGTTCTAGTTCAGTTCTAGTTCAGTTCTAGTTCAGTTCTAGTTCAGGTCTAGTTCAGTTCTAGTTCAGTTCTAGTTCAGTTCTAGTTCAGTTCTAGTTCAGTTCTAGTTCAGTTCTAGTAGTTCATTCTAGTTCAGTTCTAGTTCAGTTCTAGTTCAGTTCTAGTTCAGTTCTAGTTCAGTTCTAGTTCAGTTCTAGTTCAGTTCTAGTTCAGTTCTAGTTCAGTTCTAGTTCAGTTCTAGTTCAGTTCTAGTTCAGTTCTAGTTCAGTTCTAGTTCAGTTCTAGTTCAGTTCTAGTTCAGTTCTAGTTCAGTTCTAGTTCAGTTCTAGTTCAGTTCTAGTTCAGTTCTAGTTCAGTTCTAGTTCAGTTCTAGTTCAGTTCTAGTTCAGTTCTAGTTCAGTTCTAGTTCAGTTCTAGTTCAGTTCTAGTTCAGTTCTAGTTCAGTTCTAGTTCAGTTTCTAGTTCAGTTCTAGTTCAGTTCTAGTTCAGTTCTAGTTCAGTTCTAGTTCAGTTCTAGTTCAGTTCTAGTTCAGTTCTAGTTCAGTTCTAGTTCAGTTCTAGTTCAGTTCTAGTTCAGTTCTAGTTCAGTTCTAGTTCAGTTCTAGTTCAGTTCTAGTTCAGTTCTAGTTCAGTTCTAGTTCAGTTCTAGTTCAGTTCTAGTTCAGTTCTAGTTCAGTTCTAGTTCAGTTCTAGTTCAGTTCTAGTTCAGTTCTAGTTCAGTTCTAGTTCAGTTCTAGTTCAGTTCTAGTTCAGTTCTAGTTCAGTTCTAGTTCAGTTCTAGTTCAGTTCTAGTTCAGTTCTAGTTCAGTTCTATAATCTAGTCTATAGTCTAGTCTATAGTCTAGTCTATAGTCTAGTCTATAGTCTAGTCTATAGTCTAGTCTATAGTCTAGTCAATAGTCTAGTCTATAGTCTAGTCTATAGTCTAGTCTATAGTCTAGTCTATAGTCTAGTCTATAGTCTAGTCTATAGTCTAGTCTATAGTCTAGTCTATAGTCTAGTCTATAGTCTAATCTATAGTCTAGTCTATAGTCTAGTCTATAGTCTAGTCTATAGTCTAGTCTATAGTCTAGTCTATAGTCTAGTCTATAGTCTAGTCTATAGTCTAGTCTATAGTCTAGTCTATAGTCTAGTCTATAGTCTAGTCTATAGTCTAGTCTATAGTCTAGTCTATAGTCTAGTCTATAGTCTAGTCTATAGTCTAGTCTATAGTCTAGTCTATAGTCTAGTCTATAGTCTAGTCTATAGTCTAGTCTATAGTCTAGTCTATAGTCTAGTCTATAGTCTAGTCTATAGTCTAGTCTATAGTCTAGTCTATAGTCTAGTCTAGTCTAGTCTATAGTCTAGTCTAGTCTAGTCTAGTCTATAGTCTAGTCTATAGTCTAGTCTATTGTCTAGTCTATAGTCTAGTCTATAGTCTGGTCTATAGACTAGTCTATAGTCTGGTCTATAGACTAGTCTATAGTCTAGTCTATAGTCTAGTCTATAGTCTGGTCTATAGTCTGGTCTAGTCTAGTCTATAGTCTAGTCTATAGTCTAGTCTATAGTCTAGTCTATAGTCTAGTCTATAGTCTAGTCTATAGTCTAGTCTATAGTCTAGTCTATAGTCTAGTCTATAGTCTAGTCTATAGTCTAGTCTATAGTCTAGTCCTAGTCTATAGTCTAGTCTATAGTCTAGTCTATAGTCTAGTCTATAGTCTAGTCTATAGTCTAGTCTATAGTCTAGTCTATAGTCTAGTCTATAGTCTAGTCTATAGTCTAGTCTATAGTCTAGTCTATAGTCTAGTCATAGTCTAGTCTATTAGTCTAGTCTATAGTCTAGTCGATAGTCTAGTCTATAGTCTAGTCTATAGTCTAGTCTATAGTCTAGTCTATAGTCTAGTCTATAGTCTAGTCTATAGTCTAGTCTATAGTCTAGTCTATAGTCTAGAGTATAGTCTAAATCTATAGTCTAGTCTAGTAATGTGCCGTTTAGGATAACAGTAGTACGAAACAGATGATCTAACTCATACTTCGTATTTTATATTTCAATATTTTTTTTTTGTTTATAAAATTTTATTTATTTCTTTTTATTTTCTTATTTCTAGTTACACCTGGAACATGTGTAGTACGGGTTTAAAAAAAATTATCTGTCGTTTATTTCTTTGTTTAATTTCGTTACAACATGCCATTTTCCAAAATACACAAATACATTTACACAAAAACAAAATGTATTCGTTACATTTTAAATATTTCTTTTAGTTTTTCAAAGATCTACTTCAATCTTAATCGTCTATCTCCCTGTGATAATTACTTAAGCGTATTTGTTTTCTGTTTTCGTCAACTATAAATGTGTTGTCAACAATTAAAATAGTTTTTTTTACAATTTAAAAAATATATTCGTTTATCGTTTATTATAAATGTTAATTAGTGAGTAAAATAATGTTGAATTTATGTTTCTACCTCTCCCTTCCAACCCTCAAAAAAAATGTATGTGTTTTTGAGTTGATTTGTTATTGTTTCTGATTTGTTTATTGTTTTGAATCCCTTTTCCGAAAATCCATTGGAATGTTTTGCCTTTAACTGTGTGATACATTTAATAAGAATTTTCTTTTTCGATATAAGTTATAAATATTTATTAGAGTTTTCTAATAAAACAAGTTTAATCTACTATCAGTGTTATGTGTTTTATAAATCATATATAATCATCATTTGTAATAAAAAGAATAGAAAATTCATGCAGACATTGCAATTTTAGATTATACATTTTTCCAGATTTTGTTCTGAATTTGGTATTGATTTAGATTAGCTTTAAAAAGATTTGAAAGTACCGTTTACAAGATTGCTTTAATTCATGTTTCAGAAAATCTACCTAATAAGGAAATAAGTATAGATTTGTTCGGTATCTGTATAAAACAAGAAAATATAATTTTGGATAATTTTCGCATATATTTGAATCATGTACTTTAATAAAGTAATTAAGATTTTTTTATCGTAAAATGTACTCTTCACGGTAAAAGTTAGTAGGACTATTTCAAAACTTCAAATTTCTAAACACACAAAAAAATAAACACTCTAATCATATCATCCTTATAACTCCAATAGTTCAACATTATTTTAGACCATAAAAGTAGTACGACTTTGCTGCTTCATAAAGGTGTATTTTCTTAAAGTTCCATTGGTAATTCTTCTACAAATTTAATAGGATCGAATCATTTACGATATGTTCATCATTATTAAGTTTATATTTTATTTTATTTTAGTTCATTTCATAATACTAATGCTTTATAGTTTTACTAATCTTAAAAAGTTAATTGTTTTTACTCCACCTACATACATATAAAAACCCCCAATACAGTGATGTTCAAATAAAAACAAACTAGTTACTACAAGTTTAAAACATATACTTAAAGCGCTCATAACTTAGAAGTTTTGTTAAAACAAACTGTTTGTTTTTAATAATATAACAAAGTTTTTGTTCCAATTTATTACCTTATTAATGTTTTAGTTCTTTTGTTATGTTATTTTTTTAATAATAAATAAACCAAAAAACAAAATATATATAAAAATGTTTTAAATAATTCAAAAAATTTATTTGAATGCTTGAATTTTTAAATAAAACAAACCAACAAATGCTATAAAAATAACCCAAATATTTACGTTATATTTTTTAAAATAGAATAATTTCTCTGAAACAAAGTATTAATTAAATAAATGTTGTGTAATTTACAGGAGGTACTTCCTA
This sequence comes from Lucilia sericata, assembly GCF_015586225.1. Classification (NCBI taxonomy): domain Eukaryota; kingdom Metazoa; phylum Arthropoda; class Insecta; order Diptera; family Calliphoridae; genus Lucilia; species Lucilia sericata. The sequence goes on along the minus strand of NW_023995546.1, from coordinate 34,569 downwards.
TCCACATAATCGTCGTCCAGCCTCTGGTCGTCATCACGAACGTGGTGGTGTCGGCTATGAACGTGATCGTTTGGAAAGAGAACGTGAACGAGATCGTTATGAACGTGAGCGTGAGAGAGAACGTTTGCATGCCCGCGACCGTGATTTAATGCATTACGATCTGAATAGTGAGGAATTGTTGGATGAACGTAACTATGCTGCCGACTATCCACCGCATCGAGGAGCAGTAGGAGGCGCTGGTGTAGTGGGTCATATACCACGTGGCAGCCGTTTGGTAATGGATGATGGTGATCTCATGCATGAACGTGATGATTTAAGAGGGGGACGTTATTCGGCAGGAGCTACGGCACGTGTTATAGATCCAAGAGATTTACCACCTTCGGCGCCGACAACAAGACGCGGCGCTCCAGTGGTTGATCGCGATGAATACAGTCCGCACCGAGGTGGTGGGAGTAGTAGGAGAATGCTGAATGCCATGTAGGAATCGTGGATATAGGGGTGGGATCAGATCGATAATAAAGGCATGACGTTGTTGGCTGATGCGGCAGCCACAACGTCAAGGGTTAGAGAGCACAAGGAAATACCAAGTAGTTCTAGTAATATCGATCGCCAATATCATCATCAAGAACATCAACATCTAGCCACACTGACAAATAAACAATCACTACAACAACAATCCACGAAATCATCATCACGATTATTGTCCTCCTCAATATCTACCTCCGTCGAACCGGCACCAATAGCACATCAGCCGTCAGGCAGTAGTAGTGGTAGTAGTATGTGTAGTAGTCTGAATATGAATAGACGTAATAAATTATCACAACAACACTCAACAACACGTTTCACGTCTCATATCAATCCCATGTCACCAACTACTGCATCATCTGTATCAGATGTCGTTGCATCCAATACATCCGTCATGCCACCACCATTGCCAATGCAAGATAAAACGGATATCTTTCATCTTCATCATATCGATCAAACACATTCCTCCTCCTCTTCCAACGCCACCTCCTCAGCCATTATTAGTTCATCTGTCAATACCACCAGCAACACCACTACCACCTCTAACACACAGCACATGAAATTACAACTGCAGGGTCCGTCATTGCAACAACAACATCAACAGCAGCAGCAACATTATCAAATGTTGCGTGGCCGCCATAAAGACGATATGATCGTTGCGGATAAACTCGATTATGCTACATCGTCATTTACGAATGTCGATGATTTAACCAATGCCATACGTAATAAGGTTATTGTGGAAGAGGACGAAGAAGATATTTTGAGCAGTGATAATACCTATTTGTATTAAAGAGATTTCATGTGATTTTTTATTATTTTGTTATTGTTTTTTTTTTTTCTTTTAATTTGAAGTGTTTTTTAGTAAATTGTTATAATTTTTGTTAAAATGGAAATAGAGGTTAACTTAAGGTAGAGAAAGAGGTGTTTGATAAGAGGGAGAGAGAGAAAGAGATTTTCGATTACAACCATTACAGTTTTATTTCTAAATTGTTCAAGTTTGGATAGGGCTAAGAGGTGCTAAGTCTCCTTATTTAAAATGCTTTTGTGTGAAGCATTCTTTCTCGATTTCGATCTTTTTCGGAAAAAACTTATATTTCTGTAAAAAAAACAACAAAGAGGACCTTTTTGTCAAAAAACGTCTAAATTGTTCAAGTTTGGATAGGGCTGAGAGGTGCTAAATCTCCTAATTTAAAATGCTTTTGCGTGAATCATTCTTTCTTGATTTCGATCTTTTACGGAAGAAATTTATATTTCTATAAGAAAACAACAAAGAGGACCTTTTTGTCAAAAAACGTAAAAACTACAACTTTGTTAGACCCGACTTAACCAAATTTGAGAGAAATATCGTTGTGATTTTTTCAATATTTTTCGATATACAAGTATTTTGAAACTACTGTTCATTTGTCTTCTTGTTGTAGACACGATACAGGTCAGAAAAATGAACTAGGGCTAACATGATATAATTTTGAAAAAGAGAAATACTTTAAGAAAAATTCTTTAACGTTTTCTCTAGTTACCCAGGAAAAGCTTGGTAATGACTTGTATTTACAGAACAGCATACTTTTCAATACTACATACCGTCTGCATTACTTTTAAGTGCTCTAATAAGGACTTACATAGAATCAGATATGCAAACAATTATGTTGAGAGTACGACAATGGGCTAACGAACACGAGATCCAGGTTTTTGTGCTTAAAACATAATAACTTTTTAACGCTTTATTTATAATTACTTATTGAAGTACTTACTTGTAAGTGAGTGTGTTTAAATAGTGCGTTCAAATGCCAATGCAATTGAATTCATTCAATTCTCTTTCTCTCTCTTTGTAGACAATTTGAAAATGACACATATAATCATATATGGAAACAGTGATGTTGAGAGTACGACAATGGGCTAACGAACACGAGATCCAGGTTTTTGTGTTTAAAATAGTGCGTTTAAATACCAGTGCAATTAAATTCATTCAGTTCTCTTCCTCTCTCTTTGTAGAAAATTTTTTGTGCTTAAAACATGACAGCATTTTAACGCTCTACTTATATTTACTTATTGAAGAACTTACTTGTATGTGAGCGTGTTTAATTAGTGTGTTCAAATGCCAATGCAATAAAATTCATTCAATTCTCTTCCTCTCTCTTTGTAGACAATTTTTTGTGCTTAAAACTTAACAACTTCTTAAGGCACTATTTATAATTACTTATTTAAGTACTTACTTGTAAGTGAGCGTGTTTAAATAGGGTATTGAAATGCCAAAGCTATTAAATTCATTCAATTTCCTTCCTTTCTCTCTCCTTCCTTTCTTTTGTGTTTAAAACATAACAAATTTTTAACGCACTATTTATAATTACTTATTAAAGTACTTACTTGTAAGTGAGCTTGTTTAAATAGTGCGTTCAAATGCCAATGCAATTACATTCATTCAATTCTCTTCCTCTCTCTTTGTAAACAAATGTTTGTGCTTAAAACTTAACAACTTTTTAAGGCACTATTATTAATTACTTATTTAAGTACTTACTTGTAAGTGGGCGTGTTTAAATAGTGTGTTCAAATGCTAATGCTATTAAATTCATTCAATTCTCTTCCTCTCACTTTGTGGACAATTTTTTGTGCTTTAAATATAACAACTTTTTAAGGCACTATTTATAATTACTTATTAAAGTACTTACTTGTAAGTGAGCTTGTTTAAATAGTGCGTTCAAATGCCAATGCAATTACATTCATTCAATTCTCTTCCTCTCTCTTTGTAAACAAATGTTTGTGCTTAAAACTTAACAACTTTTTAAGGCACTATTTATAATTACTTATTAAAGTACTTACTTCTAAGTGAGCGTGTTTAAATAGTGCGTTTCAATACTCATGCTATTAAATTCATTCAATTCTCTTCCTTTCTCTTTGTAGAAATTTTTTTGTGCTTAAAACATAAAACCACTTTTTAACGCTCTATTTATAATTACTTATTTAAGCACTTACTTGTAAGTGAGCGTGTTTAAATAGTGTATTCAAATGTCAAAGCTATTAAATTCATTCAATTTCCTTCCTTTCTCTTTGTAGACAATTTTTTGTGCTTAAAACATAAAAAATTTTGAAGGCACTATTTATAATTACTTATTTAAGTACTTACTTGTAACTGAGCGTGCTTAAATTGTGTGTTCAAATGCCAATGCAATTACATTCATTCAATTCTCTTCCTCTCACCTTGTAGACAATTTTTTGTGCTTAAAACTTAACAACTTTTTAAGGCACTATTTATAATTACTTATTTAAATACTTACATGTAAGTGGGCGTGTTTAAATAGTGTGTTCAAATGCCAATGCTATTAAATTCATTCAATTCTCTTCCTCTCACTTTGTGGACAATTTATTGTGCTTAAAATATAACAACTTTTTAAGGCACTAGTTATAATTACTTATTTAAGTACTTACTTTTAAGTGAGAGTGTTTAGTGTATTCAAATGCCAAAGCTATTAAATTGATATAATTCTCTTCCTCTCTTTTCCTTCTTAAAAACAACTGTATCAGTTTTATATTTGATTACACTGAAAAAAAATTTTTTATATTAACATATGTGAAAACAATCATTAAAACATAATTAACGTATATTATAAAAAAAACCAAAACATAAAAATTTAACAATTTTTATTTTTTCCCTTCAAAAACCATAAAGCATTTTTAAGTGCCAAAAAACAAAATCCAGCATTATTAAATATTTTCTTTTTAGTTTAAAACATTTTGGAGAAATTGTTGTAAATGAAAAACAGCATTAAAACATAAATTTTCGGTTTCTTTTAAAACAAAAATAAATTAAAAAACAAAAGAAAACTTTATAAATTTAATAGGAATAAAACTCTTAAATCATAATGTTAAAACTAAAGTTAAAATATAAAAAACGCCCCTTTTATAAAAAAAAGAACAATTTCAACGCTGCAAAAGTTATTTTATTTTATTAATTTTCTATAACAGAAAAATACCAAAAAAATTTAATTAACAAATTAAAAAAAAAGATAATGCTAACAAGCCTAATGTGTCTTAAATTTTAGCTAAATACATATATTTAAAGAAAAAAAAAAAAAAGAATTAAACTAAATAAATTACCAAACAAAAACTTAAAATGGAAAATACTTTAATTGTAAAAACTGTAATACAAACCCCAATATATTATATAATTATATAAAAAAAACTTAATTTAATTTTTTTATTAAAAAATTAAATATTTTTTTAAAATTCAAAAAAAAAGAACATTTAACCATTTTTCCGGTTATAAAATTTGGTCAACGGTTTTGTAAAATTTTTGCATAAATTGATAAAAACTAAAACTGAAGGCAAATTATGAAAACATATAGTGTACTGGATAAGTGTGTCAGCTTTAATATTTTAATAATAGTTAAATATTATTATGATAAAAAAATAAAACTATAAATAATTAAAAAAAAATAAAAATTAAAACACAAGCTTAAGAGTATACAACATATTCTTGAGCATAAAAAACAATTGTAATTTTTAAGCCTGTATTTATTAAATACTATTAACTAAAACTTAAATTAAAACTTACTACTAACTTTGTAATCCTAACTAATTAAAAGAAAATCTTGTTGTATATAAATTTCTCTTCAAGCTATTTCTTTATTTTTTCATAAATTCACTTAATTTTAATTCTGATTAAAAAAATAACCAAAAAAAAAAAACAAAAACAATATTGCACAATTTATTTCATTTATTACAATTAAATAAATATTATTATAAACTACTTAATTTCATGAAATCTCTTTAATAAGTTTTTTTTTTTGTTGTTATTTAAAAAAAATTTGTATAATATTTCTTAGCTTTTAGCTTAAATTTGACTTAAGTTGAAATACACACATACATATGTATATTAGTATTGTAATTAAGTAATTATTACATTTTGTATTTTTTTAAGCTTTAGTTTAGGGGTGACCAGCTTTAAATTTGAACAGATTTTTAGAAAATTGTAAATTCTAAATTCGAATTTTTAGAGCCGTGTCAATAATAATCCGGTTGTTAGTAAGTTTGAAAAGAGGATGTATATAAATCAAATTCAAAGAAATACATCTATGCCTCTATCGGGCTTGTTGTGCGCTCCTTAACCAGTGCCTCAGGTGGGAATCGAACCCACCACCTCCGGTCTACCAGACTAGAACACTAACCACTAACCAGAAAAAACCAAAGCCTCTGCTAGCAATCGAAATCACAATCTCAAAACTAATAGGTAGTTAATTACGAACTAGACTTCCAGGACACCCTACATTATTGGCTAATGTTTATTTTCCTAAAAAGGGTTTCAAAATATTATTTATTTGATATACATACATACTGCATAGAAAACATGACATTAACGTGTGTTTAGTTAGTGGTTAGTATTCTAGTCTGGTAGATTGCAAATGGTGCGTTCTATTCCCACCTGAAGCACTGGCAAAGGAGCGCACAACAGGCCCGATAGAGGCCTATGTGTATTTTGGATTTGATGTTTGTACAAGCTCCTTTAAAAACTAACTAACTAACTTAATAAACGTTAAAAATTTTTTTGATCATATATTGCATCTCGATTCGACTCTGTTAGAATAATTTTTTTCGATCGTTGGGCAACTAAGTTCCGAAATAGAATCTAAATGAAGAATGACAGTTTTGAATAATAATTTGGTTCCGTGTGATATTGAGAGAACTCGAAGCTAATTTAAACACATGTTTAACTTCTATACGATATCTGCAGGTCTCTAAATATTGAATTCAGAATAAAATCGGATCGATGAATTTTTACAACTATCTGTTTTCATTATAAATGATTGGAACAAATATGTGTGTGACAGGATACATATTATGAACATTATATTGATCTTTATTGATCTTATTGGGATTGAGTCCTTAAAGGACTAGGACTGGTCCAAAACTAATCAAAATATATGGAGAAAACATACTCCATTTAACATTGTAATGTCCTAGATGTGGACCACATAATCCATCCATACATTACATCAGAGTAATACCATAATAACTCTCTGGCTAAAATTACATTACATAAGACTACTAAACGGATCATGTACTCCAATAATGTTTACAGGGGAGTAGTTTTTGGATTACATAAATGGATAATGAACTCCAATACTATTTGCAGAGCTCTGTCAGCTTAATGGATTTTTGCATAGATCTTTGTGAACAAATATGTTTAAAGTGTTCGGGTATTTTTTTAACTAATAATGACAGGATACGAGAATGTCCGATTGGGTTAGGTTGAAAGTTGGATCAGATCCGAAAAGTTATGCATAAGTCGTTGTCGGACTCTTTTAGCTATAAAATGTCGAAATAAGTATAAAGTGATCTATGAAAGGAATTAACGTTTGATATTCAGAAAATCTGTACTCTGGACGTAATTCCTTTCAATTTTCCAATCAGTATTCCTTAAGAATCTAATATCTGGAATAACATCGCTCCCAAGGTATTTAAATATAATTTTTTTCGAAGTCCCGGTAACGACGTGGAAAAATTTGCAGAGTTCCACTTTACTCTCACACAGGCTCTGCATTCCTATGAACCCTTTCATCCCATTTTATAACTTGTTGTGTCATCGGACTTCTTAATTTTGAGAAGACTTCACGTACCACTCTCGCTGGGGTTACCACATAGGATCTATGTAGACCTATATATAATTTTATGTGGTTTTTTCTTCCATATTTATAATTGCATTGGCCTGTTTAACTTCCTTCCCTATTTCTACTAGAACTTAATCGGCTCATTCATTTGCAAAGCCCGATCGAAAATTGGTATTCCAACAAAAACGGAATCGTAGAAAAAGAAGAAGCAATTCCATATTATTTCAATGGTTGTGTGTATTCGTTTTTGTAAGTTGTTATTTTAATGGCAGAGTCCTTGAATCGAAATGCAGAATACCAAAGTTGCCAAACGGAGAAAATTTCGATTCGAATTGAAATGCAGAATAGGGGTGATTAGCTAATACTTATTCCGAGGTGCAGGTCTAATATTGTGATTAAGTAACGGGTGGGATTTTCAATGAAGATCTTATAACCCAGTTTAGAGCCATTAATTTGCTCTAAAGTTCTGCTGGACCACGAAGCTAATTTGTGATTATGTCTACAGACTAGTTAAAAGCCCTTAATGTAACAACAGGTTTCCGCCCTAATGATCTCATATTTGAGATCTAATGGGTGTTTCAATTGCCTTTTGTAAAAGTCGTGTTGTTCTACAATTATCGCCCGTTATCGTTAGTTAGTGTCCTAATCTGTCAGATCGAAGGTTGTGTGTTCGATTCCCACCAGAGAAACTGGTAAAGGGGCGCACAACAGGCCCGATAGATGCCTAGGTGTATTTCGTCTTATTTGATGTAACAGTATGTATAATATTGAAAATACTTCTATTCGAAACGCTCCGATGCCTAATTAACTTTGTTCTATAGCATCTATTTTATCTTTTGGGGTTCACAGGGCTTAGTTTCACATTAAATTGGCCAGGCTTAAATTTGAGAAGGTCTGAATTCGTATCTGCTTCCAATGAACACGACAATGATGATGTCTGACTGTTTGTAGGATATTTAAGTCAGCTGATTATGTAACTGGTCACCCCTTTATTAATAATTTTTTAACATTTTTTTTAGATAAAGTTTCTAACAAATTTGATAAACACACTTTAAAGAATGATAGTATAATAAAAAAATTATTAAAAAAATTTTCTGCTACTGAAAATTCCGTTGATGTTTTTGACAAAATTTGGAGTTTTACGAACACATGCCATACATAACATTTTGAATTGAGATTTTAGCTCAATTCGAGGTATTCATGCATACTCGCTTACATTTTACATAAAAATTTCGCAACATTATTTCACAATGTGCTTATCACTTTTTACAAATAATTTTAATATTTTAAACATAAACCTTTTTATTCAAAACGATCTGATCCTATCCTGACAAGCAGTCTTTTACAATTCCAACCGCTGTAAGAATTCAACACGTTTTCACAACCAACATCTTTCAACTAACGTTTATAACACAAAAAACGTGTGCTGTATTCAAAACGATCGAACATGGTTCATTGAAATTAAAAAATTATTATTATTAAAATTTGTATTTTATTAATATGCAACTTAAGTTTTTTTATAGCTGCTGCTTTAAAGTTTTTAAATTTAGTTTATATTTTCTAAATCTTCAACTTTTAGGTATTTGTAATATTATGTAAAATACGAAAAAACAGAAAACATTTAACTTAAGAAAGTCTTTATGTAAAAATATTATAAATAAAACTTGTTTGAATAAAATATATCACAGGTCTTTAAACCGTTTTTCTATATTTCGAACATTATCGAAAGTTTTGAAGTTATATTAACGGTCTTGATCTATAGAGTTTAGGTGGAACTGTTCAAAATTTTATATAAATTCTATATTGATTTTATGATTCAGTTTGTAACATATCGAAATATTGGTCAGTTATCCACAAATGTATATATATTAGGGCTCCTAGTTACTTATATTTTATGACTATGTAGCCATGTCCGTCCGTCTTGAAAAATCTAAATCTGAGGTTCGAATAGAAGAAGTTACAGAGTTGTCTTTATCCGCAAATAATCTCTATTGATTAGATTTGTTTGATATTGAAAATTCCAACTATCGGTCACCGATTTCAATTTGCCGTCATACAGTTTAAAGGACCATAACTGGCTTAATAATAGTCCAACGAAGAAATTCGATTATTATATTAACTACCCCCGTATAAGGGGGTTATATAAACAAGTTTTATTCAACTAAAATCTCTCCACCAAATATTATAAAAATCGGTTCCAAATTGAATCCATCTTCCATATAAGGTCCACTTCGGGAAATGACTTCATTACTGACTTCAAAATACCGGTATTGCGATGAAATTATAGACAAAAAACGATATCTACATATAGTAATTCAAATCTCTCTAGCTAATTTTAAGAGGATTGGTCCATAATTGACCCTACACCCCATATAAGGTCCCCTTCAGAAACTAACACTATCAAAATATCCTGATAGCATACCCATAGATTTGTTTGATATTGAAAATTTAAACTATCGGTCACCGATTTCAATTTGCCGTCATACAAGTGTTCTCCCGGAATACAGTTTAAAGGACCATAACTGGCTTAATAATAGTGCAACGATGAAATTCGATTATTATATTAACTACCCCCGTATAAGGGGGTTAAATATAAACAAGTTTTATAACAACTAAAATCTCTCTACCAAATATTATGAAAATCGGTTCAAATTGAATCCATCTTCCCTATAAAGTCCACTTCAGGAAATGACTTTAGTATAGACTTCAAAATACCGGTATAACGAAGAAATTATACACAAAATATATCTACATAGAGTAATTCAAATCTCTCTAGCCAATTTTAAGAGAATTGGTCCATAATTGACCTTACACCCCATATAAGGTCCCCTTCAGAAAATGAAACTAACGCGATCAAAAAACCCGCATAGAGGTAAAATTCCACAGAAACCAGGCCTATGGAAATACAAAAATTTAAGGATCGATTGATCCATAATTGACACTGTCCTTCATACATATATACCCAAATCCGCCAATATATCGATGCAAAAATTTTGGATTATCACAAGTTCAAATTCGGAAAAGTTTGGTCTACAATTGATGGAAGTGATAAGAAAATTTAGCATAAATCTACCAAATTCTATGGAAATTAGTTCATTGGTAGACTTAAACCAATATTAGGTCCGCATTAGACATTCAATTTATAGAGCAAAACTACATAAATTTTGATTCCTTAATAATGTTCGGCTTCATTAAAATGTTTATAATTTATCAAACAAGTTTTAGGTATTTTCAAAGGTTACCACTAAAAAATGCTAAAAAATTCAAATAAAAAGATTTTTTATAAAAATTCATGAATAAAAAATAAACCCAAGTTAATAATAAAATCAACTAAATAAAATGCTATAAATAACAAAATTTAATATTTATATAAGATGCCCCCAAATTGAACAACAAATTTCCTTTAAAAAACTAAAAATAAAAAACAACATTAGTCAACAAATTTTTGCAACAAATAAGATTTAATATAATTAAATAAATTAAAATTAAAAAAACGCAGAATTAAATGCAAAACAACTTTAACAAAACCAAATGAACTTATTAAAATATATATTTAAAAACAAAAATGTCCTCAAAAATTAAAAATATAAATAAATTAATTGATAAATAAATAACAAAAAAATATAGCATAGCATTATAAACCTAAAAAATTAAAAAAAAACTGAACTTTTTTTCCAACAAAAAAAAAAAAACAATTTTTGATAGTAAAAATACTTTAAGTATTTTTTCAAATTTTAATTAAATAAAATTAGCAAAAAAAAATTAAAAACAAAAAACCAACAACTAAATTCTTTTTTTCCAGCTATTTTCATAATTGCAATTATTTTTTAGCATGGCAGATATTTCAAAAAATATTTGAAATATAAAAATAAAACAAAACTCGTAAACAAATTATTAATACACAAAACTAGGCACGAAATAAATAAAATTATTAAGTAACAAAATAAATTTAATATATAAATAGTAAATTAAATTTTTTTATTTAGTTTTATTTGTTGTTCATTTAAACAAAAATAAACCAACAAGTTGTGTAAAATACATTTATTTTAGTTAAAATATTAAATAAAAGAAATGGAAAAGTAAAAAAAAAAAATATATTAATTTTTTTGTTTATTCACAATTTAATTTTCATTCAAAAGGCTTGAAAACCAAAAAGAAAAAAATATATATTTATTCCAAACAAAAACCAAAAAAATATGTTAAAATAATCTTTTTTCAATAAATTGAATTAAAAAAATCTTGTAAACATTTTGGTGTTTTATTTCAAACGTAACCTAAAAGTCCACTATATGGTGAACTAAAGCAACTACAAATTTATATCAAAATTCTACTAGAGAACTATAACCACTTAAATTTCCTACTGAAACTAGAACTTAACTAGAACTGAACTAGAACTGAACTAGAACTGAACTAGAACTGAACTAGAACTGAACTAGAACTGAACTAGAACTGAACTAGAACTGAACTAGAACTGAACTAGAACTGAACTAGAACTGAACTAGAACTGAACTAGAACTGAACTAGAACTGAACTAGAACTGAACTAGAACTGAACTAGAACTGAACTAGAACTGAACTAGAACTGAACTAGAACTGAACTAGAACTGAACTAGAACTGAACTAGAACTGAACTAGAACTGAAAGAACTGAACTAGAACTGAACTAGAACTGAACTAGAACTGAACTAGAACTGAACTAGAACTGAACTAAACTGAACTAGAACTGAACTAGAACTGAACTAGAACTGAACTGAACTGAACTAGAAACTGAACTAGAACTGAACTAGAACTGAACTAGAACTGAACTAGAACTGAACTAGAACTGAACTAGAACTGAACTAGAACTGAACTAGAACTGAACTAGAACTGAACTAGAATGAACTAGAACTAGAACTGAACTAGAACTGAACTAGAACCTGAACTAATGAACTAGAATGACATAGAACTGGAACTAGAACTGACTACTAGAACTGAACTAGACTGAAAACTAGAACGAAAGAATGAACTAGAACTGAACTAGATACGAACTAGAACTGAACTAGACTGAACTAGAACTGAACTAGAAACTGAACTAGAACTGAACTAGACTGAACTAGAACTGAACTAGAACTGAACTAGAACTGAACTAGAACTGAACTAGAACTGAACTAGAACTGAACTAGATAGAACTAGAACGGATAGAACTGAACTAGAACTGAACTAGAACTGAACTAGAACTGAACTAGAACTGAACTATAACTGAACTAGAACTGAACTAGAACTGAACTAGAACTGAACTAGAACTGAACTAGAACTGAACTAGAACTTAACTAGAACTGAACTAGAACTGAACTAGAACTGAACTAGAACTGAACTAGAACTGAACTGAAACTGAACTAGAAACTGAACTAGAACTGAACTAGAAACTGAACTAGAACTGAACTAGAACTGAACTAGAAACTGAACTAGAACTGAACTAGAACTGAACTAGAACTGAACTAGAACTGAACTAGAACTGAACTAGAACTGAACTAGAACTGAACTAGAACTGAACTAGAACTGAACTAGAACTGAACTAGAACTGAACTAGAACTGAACTAGACTGAACTAGAACTGAACTAGAACTGAACTAGAACTGAACTAGAACTGAACTAGAACTGAACTAGAACTGAACTAGAACTGAACTAGAACTGAACTAGAACTGAACTAGAACTGAACTAGAACTGAACTAGAACTGAACTAGAACTGAACTAGAACTGAACTAGAACTGAACTGAACTAGAACTGAACTAGAACTGAACTAGAACTGAACTAGAACTGAACTAGACTGAACTAGAACTGAACTAGAACTGAACTAGAACTGAACTAGAACTGAACTAGAACTGAACTAGAACTGAACTAGAACTGAACTAGAACTGAACTAGAACTGAACTAGAACTGAACTAGAACTGAACTAGAACTGAACTAGAACTGAACTAGAACTGAACTAGAACTGAACTAGAACTGAACTAGAACTGAACTAGAACTGAACTAGAACTGAACTAGAACTGAACTAGAACTGAACTAGAACTGAACTAGAACTGAACTAGAACTGAACTAGAACTGAACTAGAACTGAACTAGAACTGAACTAGAACTGAACTAGAACTGAACTAGAACTGAACTAGAACTGAACTAGAACTGAACTAGAACTGAACTAGAACTGAACTAGAACTGAACTAGAACTGAACTAGAACTGAACTAGAACTGAACTAGAACTGAACTGAACTGAACTAGAACTGAACTAGAACTGAACTAGAACTGAACTAGAACTGAACTAGAACTGAACTAGAACTGAACTAGAACTGAACTAGAACTGAACTAGAACTGAACTAGAACTGAACTAGAACTGAACTAGAACTGAACTAGAACTGAACTAGAACTGAACTAGAACTGAACTAGAACTGAACTAGAACTGAACTAGAACTGAACTAGAACTGAACTAGAACTGAACTAGAACTAGAACTAGAACTGAACTAGAACTGAACTAGAACTGAACTAGAACTGAACTAGAACTGAACTAGAACTGAACTAGAACTGAACTAGAACTGAACTAGAACTGAACTAGAACTAGAACTAGAACTGAACTAGAACTAGAACTGAACTAGAACTAGAACTGAACTAGAACTAAACTAGAACCGAACTCCACCAGAAGATTTTGAAACCTACTGTCATTGAAAACAGTGTGCTCCAGTTCAAAAATATTTGTTAGTCTTTATATCAGATTCTGACAATTAATTATTTTTTTTTTATAAAAAATACATTATATTTAAGACAACTATTTCTTTAAGAATGCAGAAACCGCCTTCTTCCGTTAACTGGTTCTACGTGGAAGCCTACAAAAACATACCCCAAACAACAACACAAGAAATGCTTGAAATGGGTCGAGTAAAAGGACAAAGACAGAAAAGATCTAGCAAAAATCGATTCAATGCCCAGAGGTAAGACCGTTTCCAAAGTTAAATAAAAACTCTGTAAACTAATAATAAATAACGCAAATAAAATAGCCTCCATTTTGTGGTCAATCAAATTAAGCCGCGTATATTGTTGCCTTTAACAACTTCATATAAACGTGACTATGCTCCACCCTATGAAGAGATTCCTAATTCAAGACTTGATAAAGAAAATATACCAGATCACCTATGGAATCGTAAACCGATGAATGATTTTGCTGTGGAACGCATAACTTCCTCAGAATTCAAATTTATGGATGATCATTTGATTGATATAACGCCTGAACGACGGAAAGTTAACTTTTTTAGGCAGTTAAGGTTATTATTTGTATTGAGTTATTTAGTTTAAATTTATATATCCCGATTTTTCTTTATAGAAATCAACATTACCCATTGGTTTAAGTAATCGTTGGGATTTGGATGTTTTTATAAAACGATCGTTCTCTTAAATAAAAATTATGTTTTTATAAAGAAATTTTATATTTGAACAGCTTTTAAATGTTAGATTATAATATATTCAATATATGACGTAGTTACTTGGAAGTATGAACTTCTCATGGACCAGACGTTTGAATATTTTATGGACTATTTAAGATTGAGGCTTTTGACTAGTTTATTGGAAATCTTATTAACTCGTCTATGAACTACTTTACACTATGACTTGGCCCGTTGACAACACAATAGACTAGTCTACTGAAAAGTTTATTAATAATTCAATGGACCTTTCTATCGAAAAGCCTATTTTCCAGTCGATCCAAGTCCACGAACTAATCTACTAACAAGTAGAACTAATCTTCTAACCGGTCTATGGATTAGTCTACTGAAAAGTCTATAGTGTAGTCTATTGAATAGTCGACGGACCACTCTATTGTAAAGTATGTGGTCTAGTCTATTGACAAGTCTATGGACTAATTTACTGACAAGTTTTTGAACTAGTTTATTTACAAGCCTTAGGACCCGTCTATTGACAATTCTTTGGGCTGTTCTATTGACAGTTCTATGGAGCAGTCTAGAAACATGTAGATTGGCAAGTCTTCTGAATAGTTTCCTGACCAGTCTTTTGACAAGCCTGTGGACTAGTCTATAGGGTTCTAAAGTTGAAACGAAAATTCGACTTTTCGACTTTTTTCATTTAGTTAAAAGTCGACTTTTCGACTTTTTGCATTTTATGAAAAGTCGATTTTTCGACTTTTTTCATTTAATTAAAAATCGACTTTTAGACTTTTCGACTATAAGTATTTTATAAATAGTCGACTTTTCGACTCTTTTCGACTTTTTCCGACTTTTCGATATTTTTCGACTATTTGTTGACTTTTTTCGAGTTTTTCCGACTATTTTAGAGTTTTTGACTTCTTTCCATTTTTTTTAAAATTTGGACTATTTTTGAATTTTTCTACAATTTTCGAGTTTTCTGCTTTTCGACTTTTTCCGACTTTTTCCGACTTTTCGACTTTTTTCGACTTTTTACGACTTTTCGACTTTATTCGACTTTTCGACTTTCAGACTTTCAGACTTTTTGACTTTTCGACTTTTATTAACAAAGTCGACTTTTCGACTTTTTTCACAGACGATAGTCGAGTTATCGACTTTTTTGGAACAAAATAGTCGACTTCGACTTTTTTCGACAAAAAGTCGATTGTTCGATTATTCGAAAGTCGATTTATAGAACCCTACTAGTCTATTTTCCAATCTATGGACTTTTGCCACTACTGTAAAAAAGTGCTGCATAATTTATGTTTTACTTGCACAAAAGGTGTGAGTCTTTGCTAAATATAAGTACTTTGCATTAAGGTCTTTGACAAACCCCACTAGAGGGCATTCACACAACAATTTTTATTTCCGTTTGTGTTATATACATATGTAGAATTTTTGACAACATAAAATTCGGCATTTAATTTATTATAATTTAAAGAAAAATTTTTAAGGCTTTGATATCCAAATATTTATAAAGCTTAAATATGAATTTAAGTGAAAATTGGTTTTATACCCACCCCACATTACCAACACCCATATCAGTGACTCATGAAGTTCTCAAAAGTGGACGACAACAAAGCAAGAGCAATAAAAAATTGGCCCGGAAACAGCAAGTAAATTTTAACGTTTATAATTCGAAGAAGTAGGTTTCGAATAGAGCAATTTAATAAACTTTTTGAAAAAGAAAAAAAAAAAAAATTAAAATCTGCTATAATTTTAGATTTGATAATAAAGATGAAAATCTGGAAAAATTGTTCAAAACATCTTCTTATAGTCGAGATTTTTATGTACCTTATGCTTCAGTGTGTCCTCCTAAATCGTCAATTGTTGATGATATAGATCCATTATTTAATCGTAAACCAGTAAATGTATTTCAAATGCTCCCTTGGGCTCCAGGAAAATTTATGGACGATCATTTTTCTCGTCCGACTGCAGAGAGGAAGCGTATAAATTTCTTTAGGCAAATGCGGTAAGTTTTCCATTAATTCATATCCTAACAATTGTAATATGCTCATTATTTTGACTTTTTTTCATTTTGCAGACAAATATCTTATTTAGATAAAACGTATGAATAAAATAAGCTTAATTATACAATAGAAGTGTATAAAATAAAAAATTAAAATACAAAACACGACCTAATAAATAAACCAATTTTTTACCAACTAAAATGTACCTTTGTTGCTTTAAACAATTAAAAAATACCTCTATGTTCTATGAACAGTTTACTTCAAATTGTGACGAATAGTTGTCGATTTCAATATCAACAACAAATGTTTCAAACAACACGAGAGCACTAGCAATTGAACACGAAAATTGCAAAAGAACCAAAACAGCATTTGAATTGAAGTGATGGGGTGTGGTGTATGACTCGATTACAAACTACAACAAATAATCACATGAGCTCTTTATTGCTGCTGTTTGTTGTACATGAGTATCTATGCAGTTGTTGCTGTGTGTGTGTATGACAGTGTTCAGTCTTCAATGAGACCACAAAAAGTGTTTGAATTGGTAACACAAACACAAATGACCGGAAATGAGTATTAAAAGCATCATTCAATCAATACTGACTGACTGACTGACACCCTCAAACGGAAGCTTTCGTATACGTGTAAACGTCCGTACTTATTTGCGTATTCACCTGGACGTAGTTGGTGGAAAGTAACAGTTCGCTTTTGCGTTGTATGTATGTGGCATTTAAGTATTTATGAAGTGAGTTGTTGTCAAACATGAAAACAAATATATATGTAAGTATTCGCACTTTATAAAATTCGTTGATACATTTCATTAAATCTTAAATGAGATTTTAATTGGCTACAAGGCTGACGAATAATTGTTAACGAATTATAATGTTCTGTTCATGGCAAATATTTTACTGGTATTAAAATTTTAATTAGTTAGCTTAAGATGGCACAAAAATCATTTTTGTTTTTATAAAAATAATTAGAGCGGAAAATTAAATACTAAAATGTTTAAAGAGTGCTGAAAAGATTACTATAATTTAGTCTTTAGACTAGTAGTCTAATCAATAGTCTAGTCTAAAATCTAGTCTATATCTATTCTGAAGTCTAGTCCATAGTTAATTTTATAGTATATTCTATATTCCAGTCCATAGTCTAGTCTGTCTATAGTCTAGTCTATAGTCTAGTCTATAGTCTAGTCTATAGTCTAGTCTATAGTCTAGTCTATAGTCTAGTCTATAGTCTAGTCTATAGTCTAGTCTATAGTCTAGTCTATAGTCTAGTCTATAGTCTAGTCTAGTCTAGTCTTATAGTCTAGTCTATAGTCTAGTCTATAGTCTAGTCTATAGTCTAGTCTATAGTCTAGTCTAGTCTAGTCTATAGTCTAGTCTATAGTCTAGTCTATAGTCTAGTCTATAGTCTAGTCTATAGTCTAGTCTATAGTCTTAGTCTATAGTCTAGTCTATAGTCTAGTCTATAGCTAGTCTATAGTCTAGTCTATAGTCTAGTCTATAGTCTAGTCTATAGTCTAGTCTATAGTCTAGTCTATAGTCTAGTCTATAGTCTAGTCTATAGTCTAGTCTATAGTCTAGTCTATAGTCTAGTCTATAGTCTAGTCTATAGTCTAGTCTATAGTCTAGTCTATAGTCTAGTCTATTAGTCTAGTCTATAGTCTAGTCTATAGTCTAGTCTATAGTCTAGTCTATATAGTCTAGTCTATAGTCTCGTCTATAGTCTAGTCTATAGTCTAGTCTATAGTCTAGTCTATAGTCTAGTCTATCAGTCTGAGTCTATAGTCTAGTCTATAGTCTAGTCTATAGTCTAGTCTATAGTCTAGTCTATAGTTAGTCTATAGTCTAGTCTATAGTCTAGTCTATAGTCTTAGTATAGGTCTAGTCTATAGTCTAGTCTATAGTCTAGTCTATAGTCTAGTCTATAGTCTAGTCTATAGTCTAGTCTATAGTCTAGTCTATAGTCTAGTCTATAGTCTAGTCTATAGTCTAGTCTATAGTCTAGTCTATAGTCTAGTCTATAGTCTAGTCTATAGTCTAGTCTATAGTCTAGTCTATAGTCTAGTCTATAGTCTAGTCTATAGTCTAGTCTATAGTCTAGTCTATAGTCTAGTCTATAGTCTAGTCTTAGTCTATCTTAGTCTAGTCTATAGTCTAGTCTATAGTCTAGTCTCTAGTTCTAGTCTATAGTCTAGTCTATAGTCTAGTCTATAGTCTAGTCTATAGTCTAGTCTATAGTCTAGTCTATAGTCTAGTCTATAGTCTAGTCTATAGTCTAGTCTATAGTCTAGTCTATAGTCTAGTCTATAGTCTAGTCTATCGTCTAGTCTATAGTCTAGTCTATAGTCTAGTCTATAGTCTAGTCTATAGTCTAGTCTATAGTCTAGTCTATAGTCTAGTCTATAGTCTAGTCTATAGTCTAAGTCTATAGTCTAGTCTATAGTCTAGTCTATAGTCTAGTCTATAGTCTAGTCTATAGTCTAGTCTATAGTCTAGTCTATAGTCTAGTCTATAGTCTAGTATAGTCTAGTCTATAGTTAGTCTTAGTCTAGTCTATAGTCTAGTCATAGTCTAGTCTGTAGTCTAGTCTATAGTCTAGTCTAAAGTATATTCTGTAGTCTATAGCATAATCTGTTAACTAGTCTGTAGTCTAGTATGTAATTTGGTCTACAGTCTAGTCTATTTTCCGAGTCAAGACATTAATATTACCTGCGGCGTTTAGTTAAAAGGAAACTTTTTAGAAAACATTCTAAACCTTGTGCGAAAATAAATATACGAAAAAAAAGCGATTCAGTTAATTGTCACTAAGAATTTTATAAAAATTCCATTGTTACTTGCATTTCTTTTTCTGTGTACATTCGCATTACACTTACAACTGTAAATTCAACCTTTAACTATAAAGTCGTAAAATACATTTAAGACACCCACGCTATAACCAACAGTATATACGCCACCCCTGAAATAAACACACATTGTCAATGACTACCGGAAATGAAGACCATAGAGAAATAACCGCGTATACAGGCTGCCTGGGGTTTTGGAGAATTGTGGCTGGATCCCATAACGAGCACGCGTAAATGGTTACACATGGTATTGTGTTAGAAACTGCAAGTTGGAATAGAAGAACACCATTTACGTAGATGTAAATGAAAGTTTTAGATAGATAATGCCTTTAATATATTGCTGCTGGATTGTTAAATAATTTCCAACCTTTTTTTGTTGATGGTGTAGAATTAGTGCTGAACCATTATTGCAACGACTGCTATATTGATGTGTTCACAAATAAAAACCTACAAAACAAAATGTGTGTTCGGTCGTAAACAAAATTTGGTCAACGGGTATCAATGGGTGCACATGAATGTTTGTAAAGGGGTTTTTTGGTTGTCGGTGTATCTGTTTCGTCTGTCCCTTTTTTTGTGGGAGACTTTTCCCTGTCTGTCTTTGTGTTTTTGTAGTAAATAAAAATTAACGTTTGCAAGCAATTTTCAGCGTGTACATGTTAAAGCTTCTATGAGCGAAGATGAGAAGTTTTAAACGCGTTACAATTTAAAACATTGGCGCCATAGTTGTAAAACAAATATAGAATTAAGAATGTATGTTTAGGCTTAAACTACCGTTCGATAATATCCGACTGCAGTAATTTTGAAAGCGCTCTTTTCTGTAAGCTGCCGGACTACCGAGAATATATTGAGTTGACTAGCAGTATTCTTGAATTTACTTACATCATTCTTAATTCTAGATTTGTGAATGTTTGAGAGATTTTCAGAAGAAGGTCTTCTTTGAATAATTATTTTGATAGTGAGTTTTTTTTTTGCTATAGAAACAATCCCTGTCGGAGTAACAAATATTATCACAAACGAATAATATCCTCCACCTCAATAGTAGTGTTACAATATTTATGTGTAAAAGTTGAGCCATTTACCAAAACTGTGACTGCAACACCAATAGCAACAACATCAATCCATGCAACGACCGTCCAGCAACAACCATTACCACATACTCGCACATTTGGTTGCCAATTTTCGTTGTCGTTTTGGTAATGTTGTTGCTGCTGCCGCTGCTATACCATGTTGTTGTTTAGTGTTGTTCGTTTGTATTTAGAATATCGCCAACATGTACAATTTGATACCGCAAAAACCAATGACTTTAAATTACAAGCACTCTGTGTATGGATTTTTTTCTCAATGTTGTTTTTTTATTTTTTTTTTCTGGAAATATTTTTCAAAATTACAAAGTGGCCTGCATAGAGAAACCACTTGTACTATTTAGTTTTGTAATTGCAGTTGCATGTTGTATTAATACCCTACATCGCTATCGAATGGGAAGAGTAATATGTATTTGTTTGTGCTAATGTCTGTTACATTAAAAAATGATAGATGCGACTATTTATTTTTCTATTGCCATAGAGTTAAACATTATATTCTAACTGAATCTACTGAGCTGACCCCTTGGATTCGTTTCTTTGATTCCCTGATAGACTTGTATACTATCACCTAGTCTACCGAGCACCCTTTTTATGACTATTTAATGATTGATGACTATTTCGTATAATAACTCTTGTTTTATTTGTGGTTCTGTCTATTATCGACCCAGGTTAGGTTAGGTTAGGTTACGTGGGTTGCCTGGGGTTGCCTTGTAGACCATTGTGATACCCTCAGAATTACCATTCCCTAGCATTGAGAGAATGTTTTCCCTCCCTAACTTCGTTGACTACTTGGTTCGTTCGGTCTCCGTGACAACCAGCCGGTAATTCTAATAAAACCGATCATATATATTAGTGACTCGTCCGAGTTTCATCGGAGACCTTGTGACCCATTGTGATACCCTTAGAATTACCATTCCCTAGCATTGAGAGAATGGTTTGCCTCCCTAATTTCGTTGACTACTTGGTTCGTTCGGTCTCCGTGGAAACCAGACGGGTACTTCTAATAAAACCGATCATATTTATTAGTGACGCATCTCTGAAACAGTCTAGATCATGGAAAAGAGCTCTACTAAGATAGAATAGTCTTTGCTCTTGTAAGGTGTTGTACCGATTCTACTTCTTCCTCATCCAAGCAGCTTCTATAGTAGCTATAGCTTGGGGATTTCGACATATGTCCAATCATACAATGCCCAGTAATTATACCAGTTAGAAGCTTAATCGAGTTCTTACTAAGAGGCAAGAGAGTCCTAGTCCTATCTATTGTCAGAGTGGGCCAGAGCAGTCCCAATATTCTACAAGTGGTGATATTTAACCACCTTAGTTCCGTCTCACTCAAAGCCCATTCATCTATCAATTTTGAGAGGGTCGTCAGGGGAGTGTGAATATCCTTTTGTACAAGGGTGAAGTCTAGGGACGACCCTTTGGTTGCGCATTCATCAGATAATTCATTTCCCCCACCCAAGCCTCTTCATAAGGCCAACTTTTGAAAATACCGATGTACTGCATCATACGTTTTGACATGCCTTACTTTATTCTCTTACTTGGTTTTAATGATTTTAGATTTTTTGTGGGCTGAAATAGAAGGTGTTATAAGTTAATGATAAAAGAATAACGAGACAAGCCAATCAGCTGAAAAGACATGGCTTAATCGACTCAGAGAGTGATTCTAAGTCGTTTGGTATACGAGGTCTGTAAATGACCAATATTAGCAAAGCCTATAAAAGGCCCGAATCTTAGTTATTTTCTCGTTTTTATAGTGCATATGTTTAATTTGAAGTACATTTACAGTGATAACGTCCTTAATGCATCCATTTGACATTCCTTTTTAATAAATTTAAACAACAAAACTTTTATTTGCAATACCAATTGTATAAATGTATATAGTTTTTCAACTATATTCCACAATTTAATCATCTTAAAAGCCCGCAACAATTAAAAATTGGTACAACAGCTTTTTGTATTTTCTGTAGCACCTTCTACTTAAAAAAAAAAAAATAAAAAAGTAAATATAAAATCCAGAATTCTTTTATATATCTACATAGTATGTATCTGTAGTTGCAGTGCAGTAAAACTTTAAAACCAATATTGTTTCAACAATTTAACTTAAACAAATGTAATTCCAATAATAATAACAAAAAAAAAAAAACAAACAATAACTTTAATCAATTAAAATTAAAGTACATGAAAAGTTTAATTTTAACTGTATTTACCGAACACTCTTGTAGTCCGGAAAAATGTACAAGATTACAAATGCAAAAATTACAAAAACAACATAATATAAACATACATTCATACATGTATACATACATATATCCCAACAGTTTTTTCCAGGACTCAATGTATTTTGTTACTTTTACTTGAATTAGTATTTAAGTAGATATTCTTGCATCAATTCGTTTTTTAATTCTCTTTAAAGTCGATCCTTACTTTAGTGCCGCTTAGTTATTATAAATTTTCTTTAGGTAGCTTTAGAAACATTCCAATGCAAAGTAATTTTTGTAGTATGATTTTAGGTTTCAAACATAGATCAACTTCTTAGGAAAAGTTTATATACCACCATCTCAAACTGCAGGGATATGTATATGCATAAGTGTGTGTATGTATGTTTGCTTGGTTGCAACATTGCAAAGAGTAGACTTATGTTGGTGTTGATATGTTTATATGTGTGTGTTTAAATAGGTGTGAATAAAGAAGCTTAAAAGGATCTTAACCGAAATACAACTGCCTCCACATACACATACATAAATACATATTTTGTACAGGAAAATAAGAAAAAACATACACAAACGGAAGTTATAGTGTTTTTAAGTTGTTACGTTACTTTAGGGGTCATACATTGTTGTATGGATGAATTGTTTATCTTACTTTCTTAAAGTAGGTACAGTTGATAAGTTATTTAAATTAGTGCATTTTTCGTACATTAATATACATTAATATACATTAATATATAGGCTTAATATTATGTGTATAACTTAAAATGCGGCATTTATAATAGATGGTGTATCTCCTGAACGCGGTACATACTATTTGTCATCGTGGATTATAGATTACTGAACAGGTTCCTCTGAAAAGACTTAAATACTAAACAATTTGCAAAGACTAGACTATAGACTAGACTATAGACTAGACTATAGACTAGACTATAGACTAGACTATAGACTAGACTATAGACTAGACTATAGACTAGACTATAGACTAGACTATAGACTAGACTATAGACTAGACTATAGACTAGACTATAGACTAGACTATAGACTAGACTATAGACTAGACTATAGACTAGACTATAGACTAGACTATAGACTAGACTATAGACTAGACTATAGACTAGACTATAGACTAGACTATAGACTAGACTATAGACTAGACTATAGACTAGACTATAGACTAGACTATAGACTAGACTATAGACTAGACTATAGACTAGACTATAGACTAGACTATAGACTAGACTACTAGACTAGACTATAGACTAGACTATAGACTAGACTATAGCTAGACTATAGACTAGATAGACTAGACTATAGACTAGACTATAGACTAGACTATAGACTAGACTATAGACTAGACTATAGACTAGACTAAGACTAGACTATAGACTAGACTATAGACTAGACTATAGACTAGACTATAGACTAGACTATAACTAGACTATAGACTAGACTATAGACTAGACTATAGACTAGACTATAGACTAGACTATAGACTAGACTATATAGACTAGACTATAGACTAGACTATGACTAGACTATAGGACTAGATAGGACTAGACTATAGACTAGACTATAGACTAGACTATAGACTAGACTATAGACTAGACTATAGACTAGACTATAGACTAACTATAGACTAGACTATAGACTAGACTAATAGACTAGACTATAGACTAGACTATAGACTAGAACTATAGACTAGACTATAGACTAGACTATAGACTAGACTATAGACTAGACTATAGACTAGACTATAGACTAGACTATAGACTAGACTATAGACTAGACTATAGACTAGACTAGAGACTAACTATAGACTAGACTATAGACTAGACTATAGACTAGACTATAGACTAGACTATAGACTAGACTATAGACTAGACTATAGACTAGACTATAGACTAGACTATAGACTAGACTATGACTAGACTATAGACTAGACTATAGACTAGACTATAGACTAGACTATAGACTAGACTATAGACTAGACTATAGACTAGACTATAGACTAGACTATAGACTAGACTATAGACTAGACTATAGAAGACTATAGACTAGACTATAGACTAGACTATAGACTAGACTATAGACTATACTATAGACTAGACTATAGACTACTTAGACTAGACTATAGACTAGACTATAGACTAGACTAGACTATAGACTAGACTATAGACTAGACTATAGACTAGACTATAGACTAGACTATAGACTAGACTATAGACTAGACTATAGACTAGACTATAGACTAACTATAGACTAGACTATAGACTAGACTATAGACTAGACTATAGACTAGACTATAGACTAGAACTAGACTATAGACTAGACTATAGACTAGACTATAGACTAGACTATAGACTAGACTATAGACTAGACTATAGACTAGACTATAGACTAGACTATAGACTAGACTATAGACTAGACTATAGACTAGACTATAGACTAGACTATAGACTAGACCTATAGACTAGACTATAGACTAGACTATAGACTAGACTATAGACTAGACTATAGACTAGACTATAGACTAGACTATAGACTAGACTATAGACTAGACTATAGACTAGACTATAGACTAGACTATAGACTAGACTATAGACTAGACTATAGACTAGACTATAGACTAGACTATAGACTAGACTATAGACTAGACTATAGACTAGACTATAGACTAGACTATAGACTAGACTATAGACTAGACTATAGACTAGACTATAGACTAGACTATAGACTAGAACTATAGACTAGACTATGACTAGACTATAGACTAGACTATAGACTAGACTATAGACTAGACTTATAGACTAGACTATAGACTAGACTATAGACGAGACTATAGACTAGACTATAGACTAGACTATAGACTAGACTATAGACTAGACTATAGACTAGACTATAGACTAACTATAGACTAGACTATAGACTAGACTATAGACTAGACTATAGACTAGACTATAGACTAGACTATAGACTAGACTATAGACTAGACTATAGACTAGACTATAGACTAGACTATAGACTAGACTAGACTAACTATAGACTAGACTATAGACTAGACTATAGACTAGACTATAGACTAGACTATAGACTAGACTATAGACTAGACTATAGACTAGACTATAGACTAGACTATAGACTAGACTATAGACTAGACTATAGACTAGACTATAGACTAGACTATAGACTAGACTATAGACTAGACTATAGACTAGACTATAGACTAGACTATAGACTAGACTATAGACTAGACTATAGACTAGACTATAGACTAGACTATAGACTAGACTATAGACTAGACTATAGACTAGACTATAGACTAGACTATAGACTAGACTATAGACTAGACTATAGACTAGACTATAGACTAGACTATAGACTAGACTATAGACTAGACTATAGACTAGACTATAGACTACTAGACTATACTAGACTAGACTATAGACTAGACTATAGACTAGACTATAGACTAGACTATAGACTAGACTATAGACTAGACTATAGACTAGACTATAGACTAGACTATAGACTAGACTATAGACTAGACTATAGACTAGACTATAGACTAGACTATAGACTAGACTATAGACTAGACTATAGACTAGACTATAGACTAGACTATAGACTAGACTATAGACTAGACTATAGACTAGACTATAGACTAGACTATAGACTAGACTATAGACTAGACTATAGACTAGACTATAGACTAGACTATAGACTAGACTATAGACTAGACTATAGACTAGACTATAGACTAGACTATAGACTAGACTATAGACTAGACTATAGACTAGACTATAGACTAGACTATAGACTAGACTATAGACTAGACTATAGACTAGACTATAGACTAGACTATAGACTAGACTAGACTAGACTAGACTATAGGAACTAGACTAAAGACTAGACTATAGACTAGACTAATGACTAGACTATAGACTAGACTATAGACTAGACTGTAGACTAGAATTATTTTCATATATATTACGAACTATAGACTAGACTATAGACTAGACTATAGACTAGACTATAGACTAGACTAAAGACTAGACTATACACTAGACTATGGACTAGACTATAGACTAGACTAGACTATAGACTAGACTATAGACTAGACTAAAGACTAGACTATAGACTAGACTATAGACTAGACTAAAGACTAGACTATACACTAGACTATGGACTAGACTATAGACTAGACTAGACTATAGACTAGACTATAGACTAGACTATAGACTAGACTATAGACTAGACTAAAGACTAGACTATAGACTAGACTATAGACTAGACTGTAGACTAGAATTATTTTCATATATATTACGAACCAATATCGTGGTGCAAAACAACGAAACATTCGTACAATATACGATATTTTTCGTATATATAAGGCATGGTTTATTTTCAGTGCAGTAGTTGTGTTTGCAATTGTATTTATCGGGTTTAAGTTTTTAATACAAGTTTTAAGCCTCCTACAGACGACCAACAGTGGTTATTTGTTTGACTTCTTTGGCCTGGCCCCGTTGTACAAGATAGAAAAAAATTCTATTTTAATTTTTGTCAAATTTATTATTTTTGTGTTTTTTTCGTCCTTTGAAGCACATTTTTCCACTAATGTGCACTCAGATGTAGTTTCTTTAGCTGTATTGTGTAATTTTATATGTTTTAAAATAGTGCAGCAACTACTAAATAATTGTAGAACTTTGTATTTGGTATGAGGAATGAAAGGAGTTGTTTACTCATAGTCATTTTCATTATTATCATTATTTTAGTTATGTTGGGAATTTTTGCTGTAGTTTAGTTTTCATTAAAGCTAAACATAGTTTAAGATAATAAGATAAATGTCCTCTTAGGATTTCACAACAGCAACACAGAAGGATTTGCCACATTATTTGGGTGTTGCACAATCGTAGAAGTTGTATGTGTGTGTGTTGTTTCCTTTATTATAGGAGTTTTGTTTTAATAATAAATATTTCTGTTTTATGTGCACATGATGGCGATGGATTTTGGACCCCCATTTAAATAATGTTAAAGTGCGAGGTGTGTGGGGAAAGTTTTTGTGTATGATTTAGCTTGTGATGTGTATGTGATAATTGTTTCAAATTCTATTGTGCGACAAAAACGGCGAAAACTTTTTGATGATGCTCCCTAATATGTATGTTTCTATTAAGTTTTTGCATTTTCCCATATTTCACGTTAAAAAAAACGTTACCACTATTTTACTCATTTTATTTTCACTAGATGCTCTGGAACATATAAATGCAAGTTTCAGACGCTTGCATTACTCTACAGTAGAACAAAGAAATTTTTGTACATTTGAGATGTTGCAAGATTTACAAAAATTAACTACTTAATACTAATAACTTACTAACTTACTAACTTACTAACATACTAACTTACTAACTTACTAACCTACTAACTTACTAACTTACTAACTTACTAACTTACTAACTTACTAACTTACTAACTTACTAACTTACTAACTTACTAACTTACTAACTTACTAACTTACTAACATACTAACTTACTAACTTACTAACCTACTAACTTACTAACTTACTAACTTACTAACTTACTAACTTACTAACTTACTAACTTACTAACATACAAACTTACTAACTTACTAACTTACTAACTTACTAATTTACTAACTTACTAACTTACTAACTTACTAACTTACTAACTTACTAACTTACTAACTTACTAACTTACTAACTTACTAATTTACTAACTTACTAATTTACTAACTTACTAACTTACTAACTTACTAACTTACTAACTTACTAACTTACTAACTCACTAACTTACTAACTTATTAACTTCCTGCCGTATTTGTTTCATATATTTCTTCACACCGTATAACTATAATTATTGCCTTGGTACCAAACATGTTGATGTTTTCTGCTGATGCTGTTCCTATTGCTGTTGTTGTGGTTTATGTTGTAACCCACCAGTCGTCATTTTATTCGAAATAAAAGCAAATGATAATGGCTGTCCTTGTATAATGAAACAGAGCATGATGGTGAAATAATCTAAAAAAATGCAAATGTTTTGTTATTTCTATCTTATACTATTTCTACTATTTTAGTTTATATTCTAAAATAAAATAGTTCTAGCATTATTTAAAAACACATGCACATTAACATACATATATGTATGCATACAAACACAAGTTATAAAGAAATTAAATACAGCATATTTTAATTAAAATACTCCATGTACTAGTATGATTTTTGGCGTATTTCAACTGACCTCTTCTGCTGGAAAATATTTAGTTCATGGGTCTAACTTAAGCATAACTAAAGAGTGTGAAATATACTATTTAGTTTAGAGAATTACTGAATATTTTTCAAAATGAATACATTTATAGGGAAACTAATAATGCAACAGTATTTTTTTTGTTGGGATTTAAACTTACTTATTGTAAAAGTTAGCGTTTTTATGTGGAAAGCGCGAGAAAGACATTGAAATGACAGAAATACAAAAACAAGTAAGAAATTATAGTCGGGCGGGGCCGACCATATGATACCCTACACCAGTTATGAATATTAAATGTGATTTATTTTTCATAATAAAGCATTTATCTTCAATATTCCCTTGTTCCGATACATTTAAGCAATTTATGGATGAAAAACTAATTTTCTGAAAGAGGCTTTATATGGGGGCTAGGGGCAAATATGGACCAAGCCCGATAAAATTTTGTGAATATATTTATATTGACATAATATTTTATTGTGCTGAATTTCATCGCGATATTTGTGTTTATAAGCTAATTTGGGACATTCAAGTAATTTTCTGAAGGGGACTTTGTATGGGAGCTAGGGTCAAATGTGGCCCGATCTTTATGAAATTTGGCAGGGTCATCAAGACTTCTATAAAACTTAGTTGTGCCGTATTTTACCGATATATCTTTATATTTAACATAATTATGAGCTCAGAAGCCCTTTTCGGGGGGTTCTGTTCTATGGGGGCTAGGTGAAATAATGGACCGATTTTAACCATTTTCAATAGGCTTCGTCCTTAGGTCAAATAAAACGTGCGTGCCAAATTTCATCCAATTATCTTGAAAATTGCGACCTGTACCTTGCGCACAAGGTTTACATGGACAGCCAGCCAGCCAGCCAGCCAGCCAGACGGACGGACGGACGGACGGACATAGCTTAATCGACTCAGAAAACGATTCTAAGCCGATTGGTATACTTTAAGGTGGGTCTAGGACGAATATTTTTGTATGTTACAAACATCAGCACAAATCCAATATACCCTCCCCACTAAAGTGGTGTAGGGTATAATGAATGTAAAAAGTTTATTTGGTGGTTATTAGAGATACTACTTTTTAATTAGTTTTTATAACAATTTGGAGGGTATTTTAGTTTGAGCTAAATTATAAAAACCCTTTTAGTTTTAAATGAAACCAAATAGATATTTTGAGATTTCTACGCGTTCAAATGCTAGCAGTAGAAAAACCTTTGGGGTCTGAAACCCTCGATTGTATTGGATTTTACTTTATTATTCGTATAGATTGTTGCTTTCTAAAGTCTATATTTCCACAAAGATACCTATATACTATATATCTCAAATCATGAAGACAAATTTTAAAATCGCCATGAATTAAAACCATTTTTTTTGTCTCTTAAACTTGTCACTTTAAAGCTGACACTTAACAACTCTCATTCATGTAGTTGTAATAGTTTAGAACAGCGGTTCCCACAGATTTTTACTTCGCGGACCCCTTGAAGAACATATTTAATTTCGCGGACCCCCATACATATTTTGATATCTTATTGTTCTAAATAATTGTCCATCCGAAAATTGACCTAGTTCATTAATCCCTAGATCTAATAAATGTAGAGATGTCATATCTATAAAATATTCCCGTACATTGAGAATATATAATATTTCAGATAGGCTTTCAATTGCATGAGTTGAAGATAGAATGACTTCTTTGTTGATGTGTTAACATGATGTTTAATTTTATGATCGTGAGATCTTTCATGTTCATTTTTCTTCAAGGTAGCGAAAAGGTTTCTTTATCAAATATTGTCACATGTGCTTAAGGAGTCACGTTTCAAAAATTTGTTGCGATTGCAAAGGGTGAACTGAGTAAGTGAGCTAAGTTTTCGGGAAAATAATATAAGAAAGTTGGACTTCTTCTATGTTGTTGCGGAATGCGTTATCCGCATAATATATGATTTGAACTCTTTGTTAAAGTACTGTGAATTTGGAACTTAAATTTGAATTTTAAAATACCAAAGAATTATTTTACTTCATGTTTTTTTCATGTTAATTTAATAACCCAGCAAAAAAAGACGTGCAAAAAAAGTAGTAAATGCATAGGTTGAACTGATAATGAACTGGTTTATATTTAGGGGAAACATGCATGATTTTAACATTAGCGTGTCATTGGCATGCTTGTGTTCGTATTTGGAAAAATAGTTCGCCATTTAAATGAGTTCTTATAACCAATGAATATTCGATGATTCTCAAGCGAATTTTCACTGGTGCACTATATTTATTTAAAAATGCATTAATAATGGTATTTCGATTTAATTATCAATATTTAAATAATTTTTTTGTGTGATATTGATAAAAATAAAATAAGATAAAACATAACTAACTGATTTTTATTGGATTTAAATTCATGCAGAGGAAAAATACCCATTGTGTTTTAAAATCCGTTAAACAGTCTTGGTTTTTTCCTTCTCTTATTAATGTTAAAATGGACTTAATATTACTAGGTAGGTAGGTACCTACAAAAACAAAAATCTTATAAAAAAATTAATGTCATTTTTAATATATATTGTATGAAATGCACGTTTTCGTTAAATCTCCTAAGAGAATACCAAATTATAGTAAAATATTACAATTCCTATAGTGGAGTTACATGAGTGAATTTGGGTGCATTTTTCATGCCTTCACTGATGACAAATTTATTAGAATTTAGGCATGTATTTAAAACGCATTAAATAGAATACGTACAAAAGAAATCATGAAAATATCCCTTCTTCTTTAACAACTTCAAATTTTTTTTTGCTGGGAATATGTATTGGTTGACAAAGTCAAGTTGAAATCTGTGTATCACATCGGATTGGAATATTTATAAAGAGATGCATAAAGAGTCACCTCTGTTTTGGAAATCCTAATTAATTGTAAGGCAGAGTATTATTTGTCTGAAATAAAAACCATTATTTCAGTACATATACAGGAAATAAAAATTATAAATCACTTTACTTTATAAAAGTTATACAATAAATTTGTAGGGCCTAGCTTCTTCCTGATAAACAACCGAAAAAATAAAATTCAAAAAGTCACCAAAAAATTTGGGATTATTGCACAAAAATTGGAGATATTTGTACATACATATAAAAGCAGAATATTGTTTATTCATGGTTTTTTTCGTTCGTCTTCGCGGACCCCCTAGGATTTTACTACGGACCACTAGGGGTCCGCGGACCCCCATTTGGGAACCGTTGGTTTAGAAGAATAAAACAAGATCTGCATTTTCATTAAGCCATGAGTATTGCAGCACTTTAGTTTAGGTGCCCATCATTAGGAAAAACTTCAGACTTTAGGTTGGTATTAATGTCATTATATTGTGTCACACTTGCAAAGCTACATTATTATACCTAACGCTACTATAAAGGGGTAGCTACTATGTATTTGGTGTAGTGTTTGCAACACATAAAAATATTAGTTCTACACAAGGTTGAAAGATCCATCCGTTAATAGAAAATTTAATATATTAGTCAACAAGCAAATGTAGACAAATTTATTAGAAAGAAAAAATTTTGTGTAGTTCGATCCATAAGTAACCGAAGCTCCTATTAAAAGCACTTTTTTGAAAATCACACTGTTTCGATGATGGATATATGTATGTATATGTACTTGTTCATACTTTAGTTGCTAAAGTGATAAGGTAAATTGCTGTAGTAGTTATTGCTTTTCCAAATTATGTCTCACTTATTGTTGGTGGGATTATTTGGCTTAAGTTTAGCACAAGCCATGGGTAGATGTACTTAGTACGTGTAGCATGTGTATTTAAGTATCACCTTTTGTTATCTTGGTTGTTACACTTACCTTCCTTATGTCAAATTTGGTATATTTTGCCTCAACACCTACCACTGACTGGCAACATGGCATGGTTTAAGTACTTTGTATATATCTATATAAGAAAATATACCTCCTAACTGGTATTTGACTGCCTTTAATATCCTGTCATTTCATAAAACGAAAATGAACAAAAACAGTGAAAAAAAAAAACTGAAGACGATATATAATGAACAAAAAGAAGTCATCGAATTGAGTTTCGTTTTTGGATGAGTCGAGTGAGTGATAATGAGCGTCGACAATATTTACCGAATGTTACACATTTAAGTTTAACTTTAAGGATGCTTCATGTTGAAAATCAATTTCGTGCATTATTGTGTTTGCCTTGTGAAGTGCTCTGGAAAATTTAGTTGTGATGTGATTCGTATCTTATTTTACTACTAACACAACTACTCTGCTATTACTGCTCATCCTGCTGTTGCCAGAGTTTGAAGCCACAATCACACAATGACAACGAACGACAGGCATCGTGTAAGTTTTTTCTTTTTTAATTTTTGACATTGCTGCTTCTGTAGCTGATGAGCAGGGTGTTATTATTATTTCTGTTGCTGACGAGGATAATGATTATGAAAATTTTAAATTTATGTTGTGTTAAAAGTGGCAGTTTCCTTGGCTCGACTTATTTTTCTCAAGTGCTAAATTTTGATTTTATAAAAGAAAATTTTCAATTTTTAGCTAAATTGGAAAAATATATATTCAAGTACATACATATTTTTCGACTTCGTTCGTTTTTTTGCTTATTTTTCATATCTTTTGCTTGAAAATGTTATTTAAGAAAAATGTTTGAATTTATTTTAATGTTGTTTACTTTGTGCCAAATGACCATCAAGAGCAATTGTTTAAAGTTTGTTCTTTGCATAAATGTGGCTAGACAAAGTTTGTTTAAATGGTAGATTGTTTAAACATGAAAATGCAAATAAGAAATTTAAATTGCAAAAATTTTTGAATTGATAAAAACGTAATTGAACTGGGGGGCAAAAATTATTTCAAGGGGAGGCAGAATATATAAGAAATATATTGTTATGAAATGAGGCGTTAACTTGTGTTTGTTTTAACAGATGTTTGAAAAATCAAAGACAATACTATATTGTCTGCTTTATAGTCTGATCTACAGAATGGACTATAGTCTGGTATAAAGTCTGGACTATTGTCTGGACAATAAACTGTGCTATAGTCTGTGCTATAGTCTGTGCTATAGTCTGTGCCATAGTCTGGACTATAGTCTACTCTATAGTCTGAGCTATAGTCTACTCTATAGTCTAGCCTATAGTCTATAGTCTAGCCTATTGTCTGATCAATAGTCTAGTATGTTCTCTAGTCTAGACTATAGTGTGGTCTATAGTCTAGACTATAGTGTGGTATATAGTCTAGACTAAAGTGTGGTTCGTGGTTTTGACTTTAGTCTGCTCTGTAGTCTAGACTATAGTCTGGTCTGTAGTCTAGACTATAGTCTGGTCTGTAGTCTAGACTATAGTCTGGTCTGTAGTCTAGACTATAGTCTGGTCTGTTGTCTAGACTATAGTATGGTCTGTAGTCTATACTGTAGTCTGTTCTGCAGACTAGACTATAGTCTGGTATGTAGTATAGACTATAGTCTGAACTATAGTCTGGTCTGCAGTCTAGAATATAGTCTCGTCTGTAGTCTAGAATATAGTCTGTTCTGTAGTCTGGACTATAGTCAGTTCTGTAGTCTGGACTATATTCTGGTCTGTAGTCTAGACTATAGTCTGATCTGTAGTCTAGACTATAGTCTGGTCTGTAGTTTAGACTATAGTCTGGTCTGTAGTATA